>NW_019733846.1:38022-38359 GCF_002891405.2 Cryptotermes secundus | reverse complement strand
CTACGCGGACTTTAATATAAGTTTCCTTTCAACACATTTTAATCAAGCTAACTAGTTTCATGGGTATCCCAAACTCTCTCAGAATATTGTACAATACTTCCCTCCTAACCGAATCATAGGCTTTCTTGAAGTCTAAGAATAGTTGATGTACTGTCTCATCGAACTCCCATTTTTCCTCCAATATCTGAGGAATACAAAAGATCTGATCTTTAGTTGATCTGTTACGTCGAAACCCACACTGATTATCCCCAATAATTTCATCTATATATGGACTTAACCTTGAAAGAAAAATATTGGCCAAAATTTTGTATGAAGTTGATAGCAGTGATATCCCCTG
>NW_019733846.1:0-37772 GCF_002891405.2 Cryptotermes secundus | reverse complement strand
TCCACCCTCTTAACTGCTGATACGATTCTCTTATGTACGAAAAAGCATGTGCCTAATTCATGATTTTCATTCCCCTTTCCATAGAAAAATGTATAGTCTCCAGCTGGTGCGATGCCACCTCCGTCCCATCTGACCTCCTGTACTCCCGCTAAATCTAACTTATATTTTAAGATTTCTTCTGCCACTGCCCTGAGCGAACCTGCCCTATACAAACTTCGTACATTCCAAGTGCCAAATCTCATATCCATTTTCTTTAGCTTAGGTCGTTTATCCAAGGACTCCATCCAGGTCCGAGGCTTTGTGTTCATTTTCGTAACATAATGATTTTTTACGGCGAGGAGTTGTTAGCCCCACGCCTAACCAGCAAGCTGGAGGGCCACCTCTTGTCGGCCGTCCGCGACTGCTTATTCAATATATTCGCAGCTTCCCTCCAAAACTGGAGGGCGTCTCCTCCATCCGCAACCTGAAGATGCGCCATGCCGTGGTTACAGGGACCCACCTAACATGGACGTCTTCATGACATGGTGTTTAATTATTTAAGCACAGGGACAACTGCGTCAGTCTCAATTCTGATAATGCATCAGCGCTAAAACCAAAAAATAAAAAAAAATAAAATAAAAAAAAAATAAAAACTCCGTTGTTTTAGTCCTTAAACGAAGTATACCGACCGAGCAACCGACGCTTGTCGGCGAAGTTTGGCTGGTCTAGTGGTCAGAGTTCCTGGCTACAGATCCAGAGGTCCGGGTTCGATTCCCGGCGCTATCAGATTTTTTTTGTGAGAAGTAGTGGGTCTGGAACGGGGTCCACTCAGCCTCGTGATGATAATTGAGGAGCTAGTTGAAGGATATAGCGGTTCCGGTCTAGAAAACCGAAATTAACGGCTGTGGGGATTCTTTGCGCCGACCACGCGACACCCTCTATCCGCTAAAGTTGACAACAGCGTTAAATGAAGAAATTATAGAAACTTAGCCGGTCTCAGTGGCAGCGCATTTCACGGCATGAACTGTCTTCGCTCGAGAGAGGTGTGATGATTAGTGGTTCGAATCTCACTCAAGGCATGGATGTCTATCCTTGTATTTTTTCTGTGCATAGATACCGGCCTTGCGACGGCCCAACCCCGTCCGAGGAGCCCTACAGACTGTGTATAGGATCAAGAAAGTTAAAAAAGTGACCAAAGCCCAACACGACGCTGTAGAGCCATAATAATATATAATGTAATTCTTGTCCTTATTGTTTTTGTAGACTAAGCTACCCGTGGACTTCTTTTTTCCTTGGCACTACAGCCCCAGTGGGCCTAGGCCTACCTCCATGAACTTCTCCGTTCACTTGGGTTTTTCTAGATCTTACACATTCGGTAGGACTCCTTGGGCGGGTGATCAGCTCGTCGCAAGGCCTCTACCTGTACACAAACAGAAAAACGCACACACACAAACTAAACACCCATGCCCTGAGTGGGATTCGAACCCACGATCCCGGTTTCCAAGCGAGCGAAGACAGTGCATGCCACCCGCAGACTTTACAGACATAACTGCACTAATTGCTGAGTTTGACGGAATAAGGGTCTGTTTGTTAACTGTCTGAATGCATATCAGACAGTTGGTCGTGGAGTAAACTTTCACTTCACATCTGTTTGGTGTGTGTGAAGGCCGGAGCGCATCGTCCTGCAGAGAATATCCGTGTTTAGTGTGCTTTCTCCCCACTGGTGTGCACAGGATCAAACAAAAGCCACCAGTCAGCAGGTCATCAGCGGTACCACAGAAAGTAGGGTTTGCTAGCGGATTAGAAAGCCTGCAGTTCATAGCAGTGCCACCTCCAGGGGAGTCTGTAACTGCTCTCGGAGAGCTGTAATTTTTGTAGCAAGTAATAAGGACACGTGCATGACCTCTGAACCACACGTGGTGTTTTTATTTGAGTGAAACTTGACTCTTTATTTTTACGAGTGTGTTTTTTTTTTCATTAAAGGGACCACCGCGCAAATGTAACATAATCTTGTCTAATGCGTTAATTTTTTGACATCATCTCACATTATTTTATTTAACTTTTTAAAGCATATTAGGTGCCATATGTACTAAAAGGCAAAAAAAAAGGTAAAGCTGTTGCCGTGCTTAACTAATTAAGCACTACGGAATGAAGGCGTATGGAGGGGTGAATGTATAGATCCATATTTTCTTGGCCTCGGCACTAGCTGGAGGTGAGTGGTCAGCTTCACGTCCCTACCGCTTTACCCCCGAGAACAACCCCCTACCCCCCACACTTCTCATTGTATAGGAGGCTGGGTGGGCCCCAGAGCAGGTCTGCACGACTTGGAGAAGAGAAAATTCTTGACGCTACCGGGACTCGAACTCCGACCCCTAGGTCGTTCAGCCCGTAGCCAGTCGCTGTGCCGACTCCGCTCTCCCGGCTCCATATGTACTGCCTGTTTCCCCACAGAGTGTACCCAGGGGCTACACACGGTTCTCAGGATAAAGAACAACTGCTTAAGACATTAACCGATTTGTCGTTTTAATGCATACAGTGTCTTCTCTGACTTCAAAGGGTTAACGGTTAACTTATCTGTTATGAACCTGCTAAAGATCGTGAATTCACTAATCAGCATAAAGTGCGGTACATGTTTTTCACGATCAGAACCTCAATTTTAAAAGAAAATATAAGAGCCATTTTTTTAAATCAGCAGTAACAAGGCGCACCAATAATAATAATAATAATAATAATAATAATAATAATAATAATAATAATGATGTTTGTGTGTCTACGGTCACCGGTGTAACCGCGAACTCTTTGCAACTGGCTCGATGCGAACGTTACCTTTCTTATCCTGTCCCATATACGTAGTGTATATGATACTGAAGAATTCGGTCTCTAAATATTGACGGATTCACACGTGTCGAACCCGACTGAATACGAAAAATATTGTTTCTGAAATGTCGTTTTTCTGTCTCTCTGTGTGTATGTATTGTCACGATTTAGGGGTAGGTATTGGATAGTGGATTTATTTAGCACTTGCACGCACCACTCGGAACTACATTTTATAAACTCTTGACACACACAGACTACTGTCCCCAGTCTAGTACTGTCTCCAATAGCCGTTTCGTGGTACCAGCTTATGCCAGTGGGGATTCTTCAGCTTCCCGCACTCAGGGCCTCTTGTCACAGCCGCCTCTGCAGAACTCTTGTCAGCTGACAACTCAACTAACTGGGTCCCAGGTCGGCAGCCATTTCAGCTGACAACTGAACTCTCTCATTCACCAACCGGCTACTTCAGGTCACTTCTCTCCTAACGCTGACAACCTCGCGGCCAACTATGAGCCGATTGTTCAGGACGTCTCACAACCCTATGGGCCTCTACGGCTTGTTACAATGATGTCTTTACCTTTTATGAAAGTATACACTGCACCAAGAAGCTGAGGTGTGCTTGAAGGCATAAATTTGGCATTAGATGGAAGCGATTGGTCAGCTTCACGCCCAGGCCGCTTTAATCCCGAGGAAATATCCCCCCCTCCCCCGGTATCTTATGGATAGCAGGGTGGGTGGGCCCCAGAAGGGGTCTTGATGCAGTGGGGGAAGACGATTGTGTGCCGGGAGTATAGCCCCTGATTTCTCGGTGTCTAGCCTGCAGCTTGGCCACTGTATTCATTACTCTATCTGCTTACCGGAAGTTCACGGAAAACAATTGAAAATATGAAAATAAAAACGAGTTGTGCTGCTGCCAGTACGTCTCAGTCGCTGTCGCCTGAAGCCCCCTGCAGGGGGGTAGAAGGGTCTCTTTCATTAGAAGTCCATTTCAAAACCAGAACGAAAGCATAAATCAGCAGGACATAGGAAAGCACTAAATTGCTTCAAACATATAGAGTATATCCTTTTTGTTTCGCAGTAACAAATGCGATATTGAAAAAAAAAACGAAGCCATGCCAGCGCAGTTGCATGACGTCTGTCTCTCTGTCTCTCGTTTTTAGCTTATGATTAACTCTTCGTGAAATGGCCTGAACTTTTAAAGAATAAAAACGAAATTAATTTCACGAAACGAACATGGGTTTATTCCATTTCATTTAAAGAGCACTTCAGACGTCATATCCTGCTCTTTAATGAGTATATCCGTTTTATATCTGTATGACCGGCTCAAGGTTCAAAATCTGATCTGTGTTCTTCAAAATGTAGATCCTATCTATGAACGGGATGTACGTTAATTCGGGGATTTATATTAATCGATATTTTCCTGACTTCCAGGCCGTGCCTAGCTCAGGCGGTTACCCCGGTTTCCCACCGCAAGTGGACACAGTCTCACCCCACGACAAAACATCTACGTGTATGACTAACTCCGTGGCCTCTAGTTCGCAAACGAACTATACCGACCGAGCGACCGCCGCTTGTCGGGGAAGCTAGTGCCAGCTTTAGCGGATAGGTGTCCCGTGGTCAGCGCAACGAATCCCCATGGCCGTTAATTTGGGTTTTCTAGCGCTATTTCCTTGAAACAGCCCTTCAGTTCTCACGAGGCTGAGTGGACCCCGTTCCAGACCCAGGCTATCTCAGAAAATCTGGTCGCGCCGGGAATCGAACACGGGACCACTATATCTGTAGCGAGGAACTCTAACCAATCGGCCACAGAGAACCTCTACGTGTTTGATTATTTCAAATTGAAGATAGTTATGAAGATTGCATAACTGAATAAATTATCTGAGGGTTGTATCTGTTACTATAGCTAGTCTTTTTTTATATGTGGTTTGCTTTATGACTTTGTCAATATCTAGAGCATAGTTTTTCAACTTTTGAAACCCACGGCACACCAAATAAAAGGCTAGAATTTTCAAGGCACACTACAATATTTTTTAAAGCAGAGATGTTATTAAAAAGAGTTATGAAATTGTGTTTAAAAGTTCAGTAGCAAAATGTCTAAACATTGCGTTATTTTTAAAACTAATGTTGATCATGGATTTCGACGATTATTATATTCCTATATTTTTTCTCTCACTTCTTTTCGACCTTCCCCTAAACTCCCGCGGCACACCTGAGGATTCTTCGCGGCACACCAGTGTGAAGCGGCACACAATCTGAAAATCGCTGACTAGAATATATACAGGATGTCCCAGGAGTTTTGTGCCATACTTCAGGAGTGTACTGAGGGTTCCCTATAGAACAACTTTGAAATAGGAACCCATGTCCGCAAACGTAAAATAGCAGCGCTAGGGCGGCATTTAAAATCATTTCGTTTAAACTTGGCGCCTCAATGTCGAACTGCATTGCATAGAGGAACAGCCATCCACGAGCACTCGTGCCGTTGCCAAGATTGTGGGGACATCAAAATCAAGTGTTTGGAGGATCCTGCACGGCCAGCAACTTTATCCGTATCATCCAACGCGAGTGCACGACGTAGGTCCAGCTGACTTCGTACAACGAGTTCAATTTTGTCAGTGGATACTGAACCAGTGTTTACATCAGCCCAACTTCCTGAATCACGTGTTCTTCACAGACGAAGCGCAGTTTACAAGGGATGGCTGGTTCAGCTGCCGAAATAGCCACGTTTAGGCTGACGAGAACCCCAACGTTACTGTAGTTCGTTACCACCAGGCGCAATTTTCTGTCAGTGACTGGGCGGGCATCGTTGGCGATGACTTGATTGGGCTTTTCCTCCTACCACCGCGACTCAGTGGGCCCTTTTACAAGGTGTTCCTGGAACGTATCCTTCTGACTTTGCTAGAAGACGTGCCACTGATTGTGCGGAGGCAAATGTGGATACAACATGACGGAGAGCCGGCACACTTCAGGGATAGGAAGAGGAGGACCAGTGCCTTGGCCACCCCGATCCCCTGACTTGACACCTCTGGACTATTTCGTCTGGGGCCATGTGAAAAGCCTGATCTACGACACGCCTGTGGATAATGAATTCGAGCTGTTGGCCAGAATACTTGTTGCATGTGACGTGATCCGTGAGACACCTGGAATATTTGAAAGGGTGCGCCAAAGTTTCTTTCGTCGATGTAACGCATGCATTGAAAATGGAGGGCGCCAATTCCAACATCTACTCTAGCAGGTGAGTCTTAAGAGTTTAGAAGGGGTAATATGCCTGTGCATGCTCTTCGACATTGAGGCGCCAAGTTTAAACAAAATGATATTAAATGCTGCCCTAGCGCTGCTATTTTACGTTTGCGGACATGGGTTCCTGTTTCAAAGTTGTTCTGTATGGAACCCTCAGTACGCTCCTGAAGTATGGCACCAAACTCCTGGGACATCCTGAATAGTCGAATTATATGATCACTGATGAATAGTGAATCGTAAAGGATTTGGAGTGATGTTTAAATGGCTTAACTGAGGTACTGTCCTGGCGTCTGGTTGGAGGGAATGAGGAAACCCACTTTGAAGCCCATTCATGGTATCCGGTGCCCCGGCGGAGCATCAAATCTAGCTTCTACCGAATACAGATGTAGACCAATACCTCAAGATCAGCTTGTTCGATTTCCAGGCGTCAGTTGTACAACAGTTATTCGAAAGAGCACATGGGAGTATTGAGACATGATTTCTGGAAACTGTTGTTTAAGAACTGCTTCTTTGAAGGCAGTGAGAAGTTGTTAACTCCCAAAGGATCAATGGGAAAAGTCGGAGTGTTCTGGCGAACTGACCGGAGGGCCGAACTGATGATGTTCTGTATCGACTGGGGCTTTGTGAACGGCATCCAAGAGTTGAGAGGAAGCGGTTCGCAAAACACATTTCTCTCCCTCGCGTACTGTTGTAATAGAGGCGGCAGGAGTCTGCAAAACTTCGGTATCTGTCTGCCGGACTGCAAGGCTTCACATCTCAGAAGACTAAGCTATATATAGATCGCTGGGAGAACCTCAAATATCAAATAATTATAATATACCACCTCACACCGTATCCTCCATTTGTTCTTAGATCTACCCAACTGGTGCCTTACACAGCGGCCGAACGGGATAAGAACCGAACTCTCATCGCCTCTTCATGCACTGGGATCGTGGGTCTGAATTCAATTCGAGGTTTGCATGTATGTCTGCAGCGGCCTTGCGACGGGGCTGATCCCCCTCCCAAGGAGTCCTACCATCTGTCTGTACGATTAATTCTGAAGTGAGAAGAAGGTAGAGAGCCTAATGCGTCAGAGGAAGTCACTCACTCATGGAGCCGAGCCCTTCTTAAGAAGCTGCCAATTGTGCAGCTACTCAAGAACTGCCCAGGATTTTATGGAACCTGAAGGTTCATTACCTTGTTCAAAACAGCCGTCCGCTGGTACCTATCCTGGGCCAGATCAATGCAATCCATACCATCCCATCCTATCTCTGTAAGTTCCATTTTAATATTGTTCACCCACCTACGTTTTGGTCTTCCCAGTGGTCTCTTTCCTTCTGGCTTTCCCACCAATATCCTATACGCATTCCTCGTCTCCCCCACTCGTGCTACATGCCCTGCCCATCTCATCCTCCTTGACTTGATCATTCTAATTATACTTGGAGAAGAGTACAAGTTACGGAGCTCCTCATTATGCAGTTTTCTCCAACCTCCTGTCACTTCATCTCTCTTCGGTCCAGATATTCTCCTCAACGCCCTGTTAATGCGTCAAAAGGAAAAAGAGGGAAATTTGGACGTCATACGAAGGACTGTTTGAGGTTAAGATAAAAGGTAAAATTGTCGCTGTTCTTATTTAAGCACTAGAAAACGTATGGGGCGTGGAGGTTTTGTCTCCACGTATTGTTAACCTGCACACTGAA
Source organism: Cryptotermes secundus (assembly GCF_002891405.2). Lineage (NCBI taxonomy): Eukaryota > Metazoa > Arthropoda > Insecta > Blattodea > Kalotermitidae > Cryptotermes > Cryptotermes secundus. Next base: position 30,063 of record NW_019733846.1, on the reverse strand, counting down.
TTGAGGTGAGTGGTCAGCTTCACATCCCTGCTACTCCGGTTCGCATTGGGTAAATGGTTGGATCCGTCGTCAAGACAGTCTGGACGCGTGGAGAAAATTATCTGTGCCCCTATCGGGAAAGGAATCCAGGTTCCCCATTCCTGTAACCTGTATTCTAGTCACTATATTACCTGAGCTGCCCAGGCTATGGACGGTATAGGGCGCTTTGTGCAGCCCTTGTTATAAATCTGTATGACCGCCACGAACAAATTCATGTCAACTTGTCGGTCGTGAGGGTGGGTTGGAGGCTAATCCCCCCCCCCCCAGTCTTTAGCGCACAGTGCTGTACCTTGAGTATAACGCCAGCCTCTTTCGGATATTCCATAGGGCATTAGAGGGAGGCGGGCGGGAAAGAGACCTGTCTGTACGTCGCTCCTCAGCGCCATCCAGTAGGCAACCAGTCAACCACTCCACTCCCACTCCAGTCCCAAACCTTTTCTTCCCGCCTAATGCAAGACTCGTGTTGAGGCGTGGAAATCGCCTTTGGGTTTCGACTGACGGTTCAGAGAGTTTTCTCTAGTTTTTGCAAGTAGCGTCTGGAAAAGCACCTGTCGTATAAGCTTTCCACTCCTTCAGTGAATCTGCAGCAGGAGTGGACTTCAGGAAGCAGTATCCTCATTGTTCATATGTGTTTTCCACTTACCCCTTCCGGTCACTGTGTCAGGCTTATTCGGTATTTACTCCTGGCGTTTTGTGAGCCAGGCCGGTTCAAATGCCGTGACAGATTAACCCTTAACGCTAGAAACAAAACGGTAAGGGTAAGGCAAAGTCGTCCGTGTGCTTAATTAAGTACTAAGCCATGAAGGCGTATGAGAGCCAGTCGTGAAGTAACTGACTCTCTGACGCTGACTGTTGGGAGAGATGTTTTCTGTGCGGTCCGTGCCGAGGTGTTAATAAGCAGGGCAAGCATAGAGTTTAGTCAGTTGTGAGACATTCGCCGGCCAGTCAGGACGTGAACACGGAAGCTAGGAAGCTACGGCGTTGGAAGCCGTTACTGGGCGACAGCCAGTGAAGAAACAGGAAACAGAATATTCAGTTCGTGCTGTAGTTAATCAGCGATAGTACTATAGTTACTTGTACTTACCATCTGTAAGTGTTTAATAAATCAAATTACCAATTCAAATCCTATCTATAGTCACTCATACAAGTGGCAGTACTTTAAAGAATGTATTAAAGAGTTTTTATATATTTCATTTCTTTTAATATGTGTAGTGATACTGAACAGCAAAGCCTTAATAGGGACTGTGTTTTAATTCAGTATAGGCCTATACCTGCCGATGAGAGTGACCGCGCGATCTAAGGCATGAACCGTCTTCGCTCGCTCGAACACTGGGTTCGTGGGTTCGAATACCACTCGAGGCATGGATGTCTGTTTATTAATTCTGTGTGTAGGTAGTGGCCTTGCGACTGGCTGATCCCCCGTCCAAGGAGTCATACTGACCGTGTATATGTTAAGAAATGAAAAAGCGCCCAAGGTCCACAAGGACGCTAGAGCCATAGATAGCTAGGCCTATAGGTGTGCCTGCCGGTCACTGAATATTTATCAGCTAACAGTGAACAGTTGTATGTGAATATGATGTTTATTTATATTGAATGAAGAGATCACTGCAGTTTCCTTTGTTTCGTGTATATAATTCCTTATGCCGAAGGCGTCTATAGAGTTTTGCTGTGCGTTTGTTAAAAGAGTGTCGTTTAATTTTCACTCCTGCTAGAAGGAAATGCGCTTGTTCATGTCTTGGTTTCCCCTATCATGCAAAAGCGTCTGCTGTTTTTTAAGGCTACTTGCTGCATTTTAACTTACCTCTGTGGTACAAATGCAGTGAAAAATAGGCAATGCAGAAAGGGCTTTTGGATATACACTTTTTTTCCCTTTGCACTACAGCCCCAGTGGGCCTACGCCTACCTCCATGAACTTCTCCGTTCACTTCGGTTTTTCTAGATCCAACACATACGGTAGGACTCCTTGGGCGAGTGATCAGCTCGTAGACAAACACAGAAAAACGCACACAAACATACCCTGAGTGGGATTCGAACCCACGATCCCGGCTTCCGAGCGAGCAAAGACAGTGCATGCCTTAGACCGCTCGGCTACCGTGACCGGCGGATATACACATATACATAGTAAATACTCGTTATAACGGGAAAAATCTGGTTTTATACGGTTATAGATTTTTAGAGATGTTGAGGTACTAAGAAGTTTTTGTGGTTAGAAAACTATTTAAAATAAAAAAAAATAACCCCCGTATAAAATCTCATCATGTAATGACATTGTGTATGAACCGCGTGTATTGGTTACGTATCTTGCGGTGTACTTCCGCGAATACTCCTCAACTCGGTTATAGCGGACATCCCTGTCAGTCGCCTGAATCGAAGGCCAACCGTATTTATAATTTCCCTGAGGAAACAAATTTTTATAATTTATTAATCGCCACACCGTAACAGGATTTATAAAACGAGTGAATTTGTTTACACCACAATTCAAGTATTCATTGCATTTCGTTGTTCACGGACCTGTGTTTACGTTAAATAATTTATCTTATTTGAAAAAAAAACATTGCTTTATTTATAATATCTAATCTTCATAAATCACCTAACCTCACTCCACACGCAAAGAACTTGAAGCAATAATAACTCTTGGCCAGCAGCTTATGAACTTGCCTTGTGGTCTTATGCAGTTCAACGAAATAAACTAAGAACGAGTGTCTAATTTTGCTGCTCGCCACGTTTCTATATTTACCCGAGATGCTACTTCTGTTCTGTGGTGTTGCGAAGTGCTTACACTGGCTCGCGAAAGGTATCCCAGGTGACGGTACGGATACTTGAGCTTCCAACTTATTGAAATGGGAGCCGTGACGTAACACGCGCAGTAATTCCGGATCATGAAATGGCGGCCACATAACCGAACTACCTATCCCCTCTGTTGCGCAACTATGGGCTGTCAATATGCGCGACGGAAGGGGGGTAAAGGAGGCGAAACAATTGGACAGGAGAGACCTTTGTTGGAGGTAGCTTATGCGACCAGGCGTTTACTGGACGAGATATTTTAAATGTAAGAAAAAACAAACAAAGGCAAAGCGCAAAATGCGAGATGACCGAGTGGCTGAGCGACAGAGGGACTTTGGGAAAGGAGCCCAGACAACCTGAACGTGGAAAAGACGCAGGGTTACTAAATACAGAAATTCCCAACCGACCACGGATTTTAAGGATTTTTGTCCTATTTTGCCGAATGCAATGTTTGGTTTCGTATGCTGGCGGTTTTCAATTTGTGTACACATGAAAATAATCAGGGCTTGCAATATCAAGAGATCTCCATTTTATGGGCGGAATGACTAAAATGGCGAATTGAGTACGGTTCCTGTTCTATTTACGTGAAATCGATTTTCATATTACGATCACTTCTCCTAGGTTAGCTACCCTATGTCTGTAATATTCATTTTAATATTATCAACACGTTACGCCTATGTCAGTGACAGTATTTTTATAATACCTATTTTAACATTATAACTCTTTTCTTAAGCCACCACCATATTATAACATCTACGTCTTGATCAGCCAACTGCAGGTTTTCCTTCTATACCTGTATACGAACATAACAGTTGGATGAGTATCACTATATACTGCTATTCCGTAAACGTACAGTCTGCCATAACGCCCCGATGTTGCCTACCGCAGTGATTCTCTGGAATGTAACACTCGCAGCTGGAGAGGTGTTGTGTGTGTGAAACATTTCATACACCCAGACACCACATCATTTTTGGAAGTAAGTTCCGTACTTGGTGCTAAATGCCACGCGGTTAGCCTACATTCTACAGGACGTGCAGCCCAAATAATCGCGTACTAGGGCACATGAGTAAAATCAGGAGCAGTTCCACCTGAGTAATAGACTAACTTACTCATGACATTCCACTTATTGTCACCCTGATTGCTAGGCTGCTGCTGTCGCTATTTACACAGAAGTTCTGCAGGTGGCAGCAGTGTGTATTCGCGAGCGTTTCGAACATGACTTCTCATCGAAACAGTTTACTGCTGTCCGTGAAGCATGTAGCAGCGCGTAGTGCCGATAGAGAGCAGTGCTGATGTCACCTGTAAACTGGCATACACTGTTGTGTGGGTTGCGCTTTAAATGGCACACCCTGTACCTAAACACCGTGGGAATTAATTGAAATCGGGGAGGAGTTTAGGGAACTGCCGTAGTCTAATCTAGGATCAGAAATGCAACTAAGTGGTTTATATGCCGGAACTAATTGTGAGAACCGCGCAGTTTAATTTAGAATCCCAAGAAAGTGCGGAACATAATCTGAAGACAGTGAATTCGCTGTAGCTGGGCTCCACCTGGGTTCGGGATATATTTGAGATTTTGCAGATGAATCTCTTCTGAGATGTGACTTTATGCACTCTAATAGAAGTTCACAGCCTTAATTGCTTCCATCTTCAGGGTTGAAGTGTAAACAGCAACCAGCAAGCTCCCAGAAAGGAAGAGTCTTCATATTAGAGGATATTCTTCAGCACGTGCAGTTTTTCCCATCTGTTGTTGCTTTTCCTGAACATGTCTTTTGGTTGGAAGAGAGAGAGAGAGAATTGTGGGGGGAAGACACTATATTTTAAGGAGGGAAGAAATATTTTGCTGCCTCGAAGGTCTCCAGGCTCGTCCTTCTGGTAGAAATATGTTTGAGATAGGGTAAATCTGTAGGACGTGAAAAAGGTAAAGCGTTGGGATGTGGACATTGTTATGAGCAGAGGAGAGAAGCTGGGCTCGGGCTTTACTGCGTATGATAGGAATTCGTTTTTGTATCAACATTAGAACGGTTGCATTGCAGTGAAATTTGAATCTACAATTGTGAGGGCTGCATGTGAAGCATGCAGTACAACGTGGGATTTGGGTACCAACTCAGCATTTGCTCCATGACTGAGGAAAATCACGATAACCTAAGTAAGATATATATGGTCTCAGTTTCGAAATCACTACTTTCTTCTTCTTTTCCAGCGTCAGTCGGGAGTAAAATACACGAAATTAGTTGCTCGACCTGTCAGCCTCTAGGACACGCGTAATGTCAGTTTGTTATGCTCCCCGCAGAACGGACCGGAGTTGCCATAATTCTGTAGTCTCGCATTCGGTATATATTTGGTTCGAGTCTCGGCCGGAGCACCACATATTCTGAGATTTTTCGTAGTTTTATTCAGTTCCTCCAGTCAAATGACGAGATAGCGCCTCAATTAGGCCACAACTAAAGGTAAAGTTGTCCCTGTGCTTAACTAATTAAGCACTGCGTCATGACGTATGGGGGAGTGGATGTATAGATCCATATTTTCTTGACCTTGGCACTAGTTGGAGCTGAGGGGTCAGCTTCACACCCCGGCTGCTTTACCTCTGGGAAAGAACCCCCGGTAACCATTGGATAGGATGTTGGGTGGCCCCCAGAGCCGGTCTGGACGATTGGAAAAGTGAAAATTCTTGACCCTACCGAAACTCGAACTCCGACCTGTCGGTCGTCCAGCCCGTAGCCAGTCGCTATACCGACTGAGCTATCCCGACTCCAGGCCACAACTTCCCCTTCCAAATTCTTTCCAATTTTTAAATAATCCTATCACTCGACAAGTACAACCTAAATACTCATTCATTCATCAGTGGTTCTGCAGCCCTTTCTTGGGCCCTGGCCTCTTCTTCAGGTATGTAATATTTTTGTAACTGACGGTGCGATTCGTTGGACGTGGGATCAGCCCGTCGCAAGGCCGCTGCCTACACACAGGACAACACAAACAGACATCCATGCCTTCAGTGGGATTCGAACCCACGATCCGAGCGTGTGAGTGAGCGAAGAAAATTCATTCGCCGCGCGACTATTTTGATCGGCGTCTAGATCTCAGGGCATCACACAGTAACCCTCAAATATTACACCTTTTGTTAATAAAGTAGTTAGTTAGTTAGTTATTTAGAGAGGGTGGGTTTCCCCTTGCACCGCGACCAGTTTTGATCTATTGTGCTTCCCTCTATGATATTCTACCAGTCTCTATACCCTATCGATAAATGGTGCGTACCATCAGTCCCGCCGAGCAAGCGAGTTCGGCCACTTGCTTAGCGGTGTCTATAATGCTTCCCCCATCTATCGGAGGCCTTAGAGACTATTGTTGGGCGGGAAACGTCCTGGAATTTGGCTCAGTGATCCCCTTTGGGAAATGAGGTTCTGTTACGTGCCGTAAAGTTACGACACGGTACACACAGCTTAAAGTCCCTCCCGGAGGACTTATTCCCTGAATTTTTCCGCCCTTAAAAATTCGACGACCTCCGCCGGGTACTTTAACCCACGTACCACGAGTCATGAGGTGGGAACGTTACCTCTAGACTACGGAGGCCGCTTTTGTTAATAAAGTAACTTCACGTCCAGTTTCGAAGGACTGTGTGCTATATGTTGAAAATGTCACACAGATTCGCATAATTTAGGTGATCGTAAAATCGAAAATGTATTTTTCCCCCTGAAACTTTAGCACCTTAAATAATTTTATAATTGACCTGTATCGTTTTCCTCGTAGTCCCGTTGTTATTCATTTATTCCTGTATAATTTTCACTTTGTCATTTTTGTACGATTATTTTGAATTGTGAAATGAATGTATCTTATATTAAGGCAGTGCTTCAGAAAAAGTCGCCCTAATATTTAGTTTCGGTATTCCTTCCAGGGATCCTTGTTCGCATCATAAATGTGGGTAACATTTTCTCGAATTCCACGTATGTTGCTGTTGAAAATTCTATTTCTAGACTGTAGCTAATGGAGACTGTCTCTCGTGAAATAATGGACCAGCCACGGACGGTGTGATAAACTGGGACTCGAGAAAGATGAATTGTCCCCGGCGGAAATAGGAGTGTCATGCAGCAGTCAGTAGTACCCCACGTAGCAGATTGTTGTCACAGCAGCTGTTAGAATGCCACACCGATTAGCTCAGGGGTACCCGATCATCCGTCGCAGGATGTGTTCTACTTCAGGATGTGCGTGTATCTTCTGAGTGAAGGGGGGAGTGGGGAGGGGGAACACTAAGCCGAGTGCCTGTTGCGTCGGTTTCGAGTATGGAAGTTACTCAGGGCCCGAGCAGCGCTCATTAGCCTAGGTGGTAGCATAGTTGGTTGAGGTACTATGGTACAAGCCCGAAGGACGCGGGTTCGATTCCCGATAACGTTATTGGATTTTTTAATCGATCAAATACATCCAGCAACACTATGGTCCTGTGGTCGACTGAGCATCTAACAGAAATCAATACCAGAAATCTTGGGGGTTAAAGGGGGGCCGGCGCGTAAGGCTGACAACCTCACCGCCATCTATGAGCCTATTTTGTAGAAAATGTGGGAGCCTCGACGTCTCACAACCCTGTGGGCTCCCACGGCACGTTGCAAGGATAGCTTTACGTTTCACCCAGGCACCGGTACACAGGTCTGAAACAATAACGGACCTGCCATTCAGCAATATCGCGACAGGCATAGTTCGGAGATGAACTTACAGTCACCTCTACATAAGTGAACACTGGAGATGGACACACAAGCCTTGTTTTTACAAATATAGTCATTTGTGTGACGTGTTTCGGCCACCGGGTGGATATACACATTAAACTACGCTAAAACATGCACTCGACCAAGCAGGCTGCTAAAGCTGTAATCCTGTAGATCCATCTTCGGTAGGAACATTGGCTATCCTGACAGGTTTTCTAGTAATTTTCCTCAGTCTGCCCAGGTAAGTACCGTGATATCACTTGAGTCAGACCACTCTCCCTCCCTTCCAAATCATTTGCAGTTCTTCTCTACACTCGCAACTATATAGCCTAGCTACCGGTGACGTCGGAACTCCCAAACTGCAAGGGAGCAGTTTTTGTGTGTAGTTTTATATATTGTAGCTGGTAGAGCCGTTGCTATGCAACAATCACGAGATGGGCGGCTATACCAGGGTGGTTTCTGGGCATCGGCTCGGTAAACACGTTTTCTCAACAACGAATAGACGCGCAACAATGGCAATATTCTTTTGAGTGGTCCGCGCCAAGGAATTATAAGTAAGACAATTGAGGATACAAAGTCAGTTCTGTACGGGAATCTGTGAAGAGAGGACTTGAGCCCGGAGACAGAGGAATAGCCAGTGTTGGAGCCGTTACCAGGAAACGTCTAGTAGCAGACTGAGAACTCTAGACTGTAAAGCGTTGAAATAATGATAGTGTTATAGTTATCTGTAGTTACGACATGTAAGTATTCAATAAATCTATTCAATCCTAAACCCCGTCTATAATACACATATACTACGTGACAATATATAAGACTATGGAGCCGTTACCAGGAAACGTCTGGTAGCAGACTGAGAACTCTTAGACTGTAAAGCGTTGAAATAATGATAGTGTTATAGTTATTTGTAGTTACGACATGTAAGTATTCAATAAATCTATTCAATCCCAAACCCCGTCTATAATACACGTAAACTACGTGACAATATATAGGCCTATTTTCCTGCTGTCTGTCGTTTAACAACTTGAACATGACGTGGAGTAATCGCATCTGTGTGGGGACATAGGGTGATCATTTATAAGTTTACACAAAGAGGATGCAGCCTTAAATGAAACCTTTACAGAATATTATGTTACAGCTTTTATAAATTTAACTCCTGTAACTGAAACAGAAAAAGGTTACTTTTATTTTTAAAGCATGCGGTTAGTTTCTTTAAGTTTCCATTCCCAGCATTCAAGTGTTTATTTTCTTTTCCTCTATGGCTCTGATTTTACGCTGGTCTCCTGAGATTCTGGAAAAAAGAAACTCCTTTTATTTAATTCAGTTCACTCGTATACTCGCTGATGCAGAAGGAACACTGGTCAAATTCGTTGTCCATCGTATTCGCTTCTGATAAACTTGTGTTACGAAGGGAACTCGGCGACGATCTGTCGGCTGCCGCAAATGTAAGCTTTACTCGTATAGTCGAAAGATATCTGTTTCATAGCTCTACTTAAAAGTGCCTATAATATTCGTTGATGAGCGATATTTTCTGGGATGTGATACCGTGTAGTCTGGTAGGAGTTTTTCCACATTTAGGACGATCGAAAAATGAGTCAAGTAACAGCAAGTTCCTTCTGTTTTCTGTTTGTTTCATTCTTATTTATTGTTTAGTTTAGTCATCGACCCCGAGAATGAAGGAGCCGGGATAGCTCAGTCGGTATTGGGATTGACTACCAACTAGATCGAGGGGTCGGAGTTCGAGTCTCGGCAAGATTAAGAATTTTCTTTCCTCCGTCTCGTCGAGACAGGCTCCCGGGCCCACTCAGCCTCCTATCCAAAGAGTATCGGGGCTCTTTCTCGGGGGGGGGGTTAAAGCGACCAGGGCGTGAAGCTGACCACTCATCAAGTAGTACCGAGGTCAAGAAAATGTGGATCTATACATTCACTCCCCCTTATACCTTCATGGCGTAGTTCTTAATTAAGCACAGGGATAAATTTACCTTTTTTTTTACCCTGAGAATGGAGGCAGTGAATCGCACCGACGCACTGTTGAAATTCTACCGGACTGCACTCGGCGGTCTCTTACTCGATAAGGACGAGATGGAGCTCCGGACTGGAATCTTGTTACATGCGTCACGCCGTGTGAATGCACGTGGAGCACTAGGAGCATATGGAAACTGTCTATGTGAAGAGAGAAGGGGTTAAGCGTGCTCACCGACGTGTCACACGCTATGCTTGATATAAAAGTGAAACTTTTCAGAAACACACTAGAGGCTTCTATTTTTGAGACAGGAATGTTAATTTGACCGGCAGACGCAAGAGCGGCACCATCAGCTAACCGCGTCGGAAGCAACAATGTTTCTCCTCATGTATTTTCGTATTGCTCTGCACTCACTGGATAAAATCCTCAGCTGCGTGTTGCAACGTGCTGTCTCCATTAAGACAGACTTTCGAGAAAGTGTTTGAACTTAGTTTGAATTTCACTGTAAAACTTTAAAGACTGCCAAAGTCATGACCGACGGTCAGTCGGCCGGTCTGTGTTGGTGTCAAGCACCCATCTGGAGCCCACAACCAGATTTTTTTTTTTGCTGTCAGACATTTGCCGTTTTGTTGCTGTGGGCCGCTCTCTCTGTCTGTTGTTTACAATTGTTGCTGGCGCTCACCAGCACAGTCATACTCCGGTCTGACTCCCACTGGACTCATGACCATATTTTACTGTCTCAGATTTGATACTTCCCCAACATGGAGGACTAGGTCCCCGTATTTATTTTCTTCAGGAACTTGGTTCCCTTTTCGTCGTCCCCTATGACTCGCAGAGCTACGGTGAAAGCATTCGAACCCGGCTCTACACAGGCTATTGAAAGCTGCGTTTATTCTCAGCAGTATATAAAAATTCAGTTCGTACCTCCTAGGAAACACATCTCCGCTACAAATATCAGCCGGTCCATGCTGTTTAGGCCATATATGGAATTTGCGTAACATGAACAGATAATTAAATTTTATAAATCAGTGGAATTAGGCCTAATAATCTGGAAAGAAAGTCGTTGACGATTCTGTCAAATAGATTTTATGTAGAAGATTTTCTGAGTCTCTTTCAATATGTTTTATTTCAGTATCGATTTAAAAAAATGATTCGGAATCTTTTCATAAGTTTAGCCTCACATGGACACACAGTTCTGTCTTACTTGTTATTCTTAAACTCTTTTCATTGTTTCTCTTAACGACAGAGACTGATTACCTCACCGCCATCTGTGAGCCGATTGTCTGTGAAATGTAGGAGCCTCGACGTCTCACAACTCTACAGGCCTCCACGGCCTGTTACAGGNTTATTCTTAAACTCTTTTCATTGTTTCTCTTAACGACAGAGACTGAATACCTCACCGCATCTGTGAGCCGATTGTCTATGAAATGTAGGAGCCTCGACGTCTCACAACTCTACGGGCCTCCACGGCCTGTTACAGAGAGAGCTTTACCCTTTTACTTTACAGAGAATGAATTAAGCACAGTAGAAAAGATTCTCTCCGCCCTGTACTTTGTCTTATTATTTCTATCTTGGGGAGACTGTCTCCATTTCTGCGTAAGTTGATTATATTAGATTGATCCGTGTTGCGTTCCTTGTCTTCTGGCTCACCCCACTTTCTCACGACCTCCTTTCTATCCTCAGTTTCAGTGTTCCTCCACCTCTTCCCTCGCTATCCAATCAACCATGCGAAGCAACAGAATTTCATCTCCTTACTTAGAGTCTTGTTTGAGAAAAGTTACAATAATTGTGTAATTATATACAAACATAAAATGGATAAATGCGTCTTACTATGCACATTTGTTTGGCGAAGAGAATTAAAGCTATGCTTGGGCTTAATTAACTAAGCACCACGAAATGAAGTAGTATGGTGGAGTGGAGGTGTAGCTCCACGCATTCTTAACGGCGGCGCTTCATGAACGTGACTGGTCAGCTCCGAGACGCTTTACCCCTGGGGAAGCAGCCCCTGGTATCCATTAGACAGGAGGTTGTGTGGACCGCAGAGCCGGCCTGGATGTTTTGGGGAACAAAAAATCTCTTTACCCTGCCGTGAATCGAGGATTCCTCGGTTGTCGAGCTCGTAGTCTAGTCCCTATATCAACTGAGCTATCCCAGCTCGCTGTTTTGTCTAGAGGGATATGAGGACTATCATCCTCTGGGATGTGATGCTGTTATTCTGTTAGGATTCTACTAACATTTTGGTTCCTGTCTTCAGGCTCGAAAAGTAAATCGAACAAGCAGATGAAAAGCATACCATTATGGTTGCTGCCCTCTTCTTCCCTTCACTCCTTTTTATTAATTCTGTTTATTTTTTCAATCGGAGTAGACGGGCGGGGTTCGAATCCCGGCAGGGACCAGATTTTCCTCTTCTCCATAGCGTCCAAAGCGACTCTGGACCACCAAGGCTCCTATCCCATGGTTACCGGGGGCGACTTAACGGGGTACCGTGTTAAGGACGTGAAGTTGGCCTCTAACCTCCATCTGGTGCCGAGGTCAAGAATGGTGGAGCTATACTTCCACTCCTCCATATGTCTTCATGGCGTGATGCTTAATAAAATAAGCGTAGGAATAATTTTGCCTTTATTTATTCCTTCCATACCCTCATCCCTTTCCCCGAAAAGAAAGCATTGCTTTAAATTTGCATCTTTATCCGAGTATCACAAAGCTTCGAACATAGAGCTTGTAGCTATGTAAGTGCGTGAAGACCGCTCTAGAGCTGCTAGCTATGTAAGTGCGTGAAGCCCGCTCTAGAGCTGGTAGCTATGGAAGTGCGTGAAGACCGCTCTAGAGCTGCTAGCTATGTAAGTGCGTGAAGCCCGCTCTAGAGCTGGTAGCTATGGAAGTGCGTGAAGACCGCTCTAGAGCTGCTAGCTATGTAAGTGCGTGAAGCCCGCTCTAGAGCTGGTAGCTATGGAAGTGCGTGAAGACCGCTCTAGAGCTGCTAGCTATGTAAGTGCGTGAAGCCCGCTCTAGAGCTGGTAGCTATGGAAGTGCGTGAAGACCGCTCTAGAGCTGCTAGCTATGTAAGTGCGTGAAGCCCGCTCTAGAGCTGGTAGCTATGGAAGTGCGTGAAGACCGCTCTAGAGCTGCTAGCTATGTAAGTGCGTGAAGCCCGCTCTAGAGCTGGTAGCTATGGAAGTGCGTGAAGACCGCTCTAGAGCTGCTAGCTATGTAAGTGCGTGAAGCCCGCTCTAGAGCTGGTAGCTATGGAAGTGCGTGAAGACCGCTCTAGAGCTGCTAGCTATGTAAGTGCGTGAAGCCCGCTCTAGAGCTGGTAGCTATGGAAGTGCGTGAAGACCGCTCTAGAGCTGCTAGCTATGTAAGTGCGTGAAGCCCGCTCTAGAGCTGGTAGCTATGGAAGTGCGTGAAGACCGCTCTAGAGCTGCTAGCTATGTAAGTGCGTGAAGCCCGCTCTAGAGCTGGTAGCTATGGAAGTGCGTGAAGACCGCTCTAGAGCTGCTAGCTATGTAAGTGCGTGAAGCCCGCTCTAGAGCTGGTAGCTATGGAAGTGCGTGAAGACCGCTCTAGAGCTGCTAGCTATGTAAGTGCGTGAAGCCCGCTCTAGAGCTGGTAGCTATGGAAGTGCGTGAAGACCGCTCTAGAGCTGCTAGCTATGTAAGTGCGTGAAGCCCGCTCTAGAGCTGGTAGCTATGGAAGTGCGTGAAGACCGCTCTAGAGCTGCTAGCTATGTAAGTGCGTGAAGCCCGCTCTAGAGCTGGTAGCTATGGAAGTGCGTGAAGACCGCTCTAGAGCTGCTAGCTATGTAAGTGCGTGAAGCCCGCTCTAGAGCTGGTAGCTATGGAAGTGCGTGAAGACCGCTCTAGAGCTGCTAGCTATGTAAGTGCGTGAAGCCCGCTCTAGAGCTGGTAGCTATGGAAGTGCGTGAAGACCGCTCTAGAGCTGCTAGCTATGTAAGTGCGTGAAGCCCGCTCTAGAGCTGGTAGCTATGGAAGTGCGTGAAGACCGCTCTAGAGCTGCTAGCTATGTAAGTGCGTGAAGCCCGCTCTAGAGCTGGTAGCTATGGAAGTGCGTGAAGACCGCTCTAGAGCTGCTAGCTATGTAAGTGCGTGAAGCCCGCTCTAGAGCTGGTAGCTATGGAAGTGCGTGAAGACCGCTCTAGAGCTGCTAGCTATGTAAGTGCGTGAAGCCCGCTCTAGAGCTGGTAGCTATGGAAGTGCGTGAAGACCGCTCTAGAGCTGCTAGCTATGTAAGTGCGTGAAGCCCGCTCTAGAGCTGGTAGCTATGGAAGTGCGTGAAGACCGCTCTAGAGCTGCTAGCTATGTAAGTGCGTGAAGCCCGCTCTAGAGCTGGTAGCTATGGAAGTGCGTGAAGACCGCTCTAGAGCTGCTAGCTATGTAAGTGCGTGAAGCCCGCTCTAGAGCTGGTAGCTATGGAAGTGCGTGAAGACCGCTCTAGAGCTGCTAGCTATGTAAGTGCGTGAAGCCCGCTCTAGAGCTGGTAGCTATGGAAGTGCGTGAAGACCGCTCTAGAGCTGCTAGCTATGTAAGTGCGTGAAGCCCGCTCTAGAGCTGGTAGCTATGGAAGTGCGTGAAGACCGCTCTAGAGCTGCTAGCTATGTAAGTGCGTGAAGCCCGCTCTAGAGCTGGTAGCTATGGAAGTGCGTGAAGACCGCTCTAGAGCTGCTAGCTATGTAAGTGCGTGAAGCCCGCTCTAGAGCTGGTAGCTATGGAAGTGCGTGAAGACCGCTCTAGAGCTGCTAGCTATGTAAGTGCGTGAAGCCCGCTCTAGAGCTGGTAGCTATGGAAGTGCGTGAAGACCGCTCTAGAGCTGCTAGCTATGTAAGTGCGTGAAGCCCGCTCTAGAGCTGGTAGCTATGGAAGTGCGTGAAGACCGCTCTAGAGCTGCTAGCTATGTAAGTGCGTGAAGCCCGCTCTAGAGCTGGTAGCTATGGAAGTGCGTGAAGACCGCTCTAGAGCTGCTAGCTATGTAAGTGCGTGAAGCCCGCTCTAGAGCTGGTAGCTATGGAAGTGCGTGAAGACCGCTCTAGAGCTGCTAGCTATGTAAGTGCGTGAAGCCCGCTCTAGAGCTGGTAGCTATGGAAGTGCGTGAAGACCGCTCTAGAGCTGCTAGCTATGTAAGTGCGTGAAGCCCGCTCTAGAGCTGGTAGCTATGGAAGTGCGTGAAGACCGCTCTAGAGCTGCTAGCTATGTAAGTGCGTGAAGCCCGCTCTAGAGCTGGTAGCTATGGAAGTGCGTGAAGACCGCTCTAGAGCTGCTAGCTATGTAAGTGCGTGAAGACCGCTCTAGAGCTGGTAGCTATGTAAGTGCATGAAGACCGCTACAGCTTGAGAGGTTCGTGTAACATACATAAATAGACAAATCGTCTTCAGTACACGTAACGAGTATTGCGGAAGAAGCGTGGAAAATTGTGGGACCAAACAGTTGCAACCACATTTCTGTTAGAAACCTTTTATTTCTTTCTCGTTTTTAAATCTGAGTTGGAGGTTTGAAATGACAGCCGACGTGCTTATACTGAAGCAGAGGGGGCTGTTGTGACACTAATGCCAACAAATGCCCGACAGCACTCGCGTGTGTTCCGCAGAAGTGAACGTAAAATTGTCTGATATTAAGCTGAAAGGCGCCTCGTAGCCTGTAGCAAGGTCAGTGTTGTCGTTCCCCAAAGCCGTGTCATATTCTCGAGGGGCTATCGACAAGTGTCTGCCGTTGACCTGACTTTCCGGCTTTCCCTGTTTGCTCTTTCCAGTATTCTAACGCATGGACCAATCTCTTCTTGCTGACGCAAAACGGAACTAAACATAAATGGAATAGGGATCAACCCTAAGGAATATGTTGTAACATGTGAGTCCACTGACTACGTGACGGATTGTTGATACACGTATCCAGACGCAACTGGGAGACACATACTTACTTACTAATGGAGCTGAGCCCTTCTTGAGGAGCCGCAAATTCTGCATCTACTGAAGAATTTCCCAGCATTTTATGGAACCCGAAGGTCCATTACCGTGTTCACAAGAGCCCTCCACCGGTCCATATCCTGAGCCAGATCAATCCAATCCATCCGATCCCATCCTATCTCTCTAAGATCCATTTTAATTTTGTTGGCCCACCTACGCCTTGGTCTTCCCTATTGTCTCTTTCCTTCCGGCTTTCCCATCAATATCCTATATGCATTCCTCTTCGCCCCATTCGTGCTACATGCCCTGCCCACCTCATCCTCCTTGTCTTGTCACATGCATAGACTTCAGTCCAAATTTTTTGTTCGTATTCAGAAGGCCAAAGACGGGTAAAACCGTCAAAATGTGGACATAACTTTTCCGCCCTTTAAAATAAATTTACTTCTCCATATATATCACGTGTAAGAGAAAGTTAAAAAGAGAGGACTTTCTCCAGGTATTCAGATAATTATTTACGTATGTGTGTGATGATGGAACTTTCTGAGAGAAGCAAAAGTCGGTCTGGGCAAAGCTGAGAGCCGGCTCACTTCCTTGGAACGTGCCCAGAGAAGAGAAGCTGGTATCGAATTACACTCGACTAATGGAGCCGATTGCTGCCCTGAAACATTTCTCTGATCAAGTGAAGAGTCGATACAGACTCGAGGGCTAACAGACTGCTCAATACCGTCTCCTGCGTTTCGTCTCCTCTCCTTAATGTAGTGACTGCATGTGTGCTTATGCGCCTGCGACTAAAAATAATTGCTTTTTCTCCATCTCAGCCTTAATTAAATGTGATTTGGTGGCTTATCGGTGTTGAATAAAATACTGACTTTAATAAACATCCATCGTTTTTCAGACAAATATTTTTTTCTGCCTCTCCTTTAATTACCTCATTCCGTACTTGATCTGGGGGGTACGTGGTAGCGTAGTTGGTTGAGGCATTACGCTACAAGACGGAAGGTCGCGGGTTCGACTCCCGATGAGCTCATTGCATTTTTTTCAATTGACCTAATCCTTCCAGCCGCAATATGACCCTGGGGCGGCTCAGCATCCAACAGAAATGAGTACCAAGAATCTTGCTGGGGCCTAAAGGGAGACCGGCGCGTTAGACTGACAACCTCAGCGCCATCTGTGAGCCTATTGTCTAGAGAAAATGTGGGAGCCTCGACGTCTGACAATCCTATGGGTCTCCACGGCCTGTTACAGGGATAGCTTTACATTTACCTTTTACTTCCTCTGGAAGTGTTCTCCGTACACGTCTCCCCTCCCCCACCCAAACCCGTTTCTGTGTACACGTATATCTTTATTTATTTTCGGTGACAGCGCCCCACGTGTTGTTACATATTTTATAATACGAGAAGAGATGCTTTCGTTTGTAATTACATGTGCCCCGCGTTTTATGAATTTTTGCTACAAACTAGTGTGCCAATGTTTACGTATTTTTCACTTATTTAACTACATTTTCACTATAAGCAGCAACTTTCATTCGTAAGTTCTGCTGCTTTTACATGTAAATTAATAATTTGTTGATTTACGAATTTTCACTTTACGAACAGTTCTCATGGAACGAATTACCTTCGTGAATAGAGGAATACATGTATACATACAGTTCAATCCCGTAAAACTCAGTTTAGAATTGTAGTTACAGCTTATGCCTTCTCTGTTTTATTGTTAAATATCTCTATGGCTTTATATTTGATATTTACTTTACATCAGTTCTGATTATCATATTCCCTATATGATTGCTTGCGAGAAGAGCAATACATGTAGGTTATTGGTGGGAAAGACAGAAAGAAAGAAACCACTGGGAAGACCAAGGCGTAGGAGGGTGAACAGTATTAAAGTGCACCTTAGAGAGATAGAATGGGATGGTGTGGATTTGCTTGATCTGGCTCAGGATGTGTACCAGTGAACGGCTCTTATGAACACGGTAACGAAACTTCGGGTTCCATAAAATGCTGGGAAATACTTGAGTAGCTGCAGAATTGGCTTCTCAAGAAGGGCTCAGCTCCATGAGTAAGTAAGTAAGTAAGTAAGTAAGTAAGTAAGTAAGTAATTGCTTGCTGTACTTCCGAGGTGTATTGGGAAAACCCCGCAGAATGTGGCCTCTCACAAAAGACTTAGCGATATGGTTGAGTTCTTGAACGAACTGCCTCCTCGCTCTGTATTCTTCATTCTGCCCCTGTCGAGATATACTGCCGGCATGCCAGAGCAAGTGCAGCCAGCGAACAATCTCATACACGCGAATGCGAGATATTTCCTGACGGAGCGATGCTTCGCCCCACTCCCCCAAAACACTCTAAATTCCATGTATAAAAGCATCCAAAGTATTTTAGTATAACGTGGCTCTTTCCCTTTCTCGCTGTCTCTTCTTTGCGCTGTATTTTGGCCAAGGACGAGAAACTAATTTAAACTTTTGAAATCAGTTTTTGGTCAATTTATTCTTATTTCTAACGCCCTCCTAGACTTCTCAAGACACGAAATTTCCCTTGGGTGGTGCCTTCGGATGATTTGCTTGTACTGCACCTTTGTCTGATGGAAGAAAAATTCCCGTGATAGTCCATCCCGGCTTTGAGACTGATTTTGTACGAGTAACATCCATTCTGATTTCTGCAAGCTAAACAAATTCTGGGTCCCTCGTCATTTTTCCCCGTGAATTCCCTTGATTCCACTTCCTTCTTTACTTCCCATTACACAGTAGCGCCAATTTCTATTTAGAGAGAAAAGGCAGGCTTGCACTCAGCTGATAATACACTTTTGAAACTCTTCCTCACAATCTATCATCTTCCGCCACAAAACTTTTTTTGCCCCTTTTATCCTTCGTTTCAAAGCTATTCTTTGCTACACCTTGTACCTCTTCATTATCTCCGCACTGTACTTTCTCAATACAGGGATAGGAATTTCCGTCAAAACGCAGTTACGGAATGTTGCATCAAATCAGCCCACACTCGAAACGCGATGGAATCGTTACCCAGGAAACCTGGTATTGAGTGTTTCATTAAGATTGTTGTCTTGTGGGTTAGTGTTGCGCCACTTGACTTGAAGGTCGGCGGGATGGGGCGTGAGGTTCTCAAAATAACAGAAAACACTTCATTGCTTCGGTAGCATCTCGTTCGGCACATCGGCATTTCGTGCTCTTTGTGACTCTCACCAGGAAACTCAGTTAGGCCACGACCGCTTCCTTCCAAATCCTTTCTAATTTACCATTCATTAATCATTCTACCATCAGACTCTATTGACTTATAGTCACGGTACTGGCAGCGTCATTAAATAACCAGTCAGCAAGGCAACCAATCAACGAACCAACCGACCGATTGATCGACTCAACCGACAAACCAACTGACCGACCGACCCACCAACCAACCAACTAACCGACCAACCAACCAACCAACCAACTAACCGACCGACCGACCGACCGACCGACCGACCCACCAACCAACCAACCAACCAACCGACCGAACGACCGACTGACCGAACGACCGACCGACCGAACGAACGACCAACCAGCGAATCACGTGCATGAATCACAGTAGTTTCGTTATACTCGTGTCTGCCAGACAGTGACATTTGCAACTTCGCTTTCGTGCAAGTGCGCGCTTCCAAAGCTCGCTGCTCCGAAAGTGGGGATAATGGCCCGGAGGAAGTGCCCGATGTATCACAGACGTGATCGCGTGCTCCGACTGTCGTGTCGTGTGTTGTGGTGTTGCATACACAAGGAGCCATTTCCATACACATAGCAGAGAATGTTCCGGATTGTCTCCAAACGGCAAGATCGGATGGAATTTTAATGCGATAGAGCACCGTTCTCCAATCCTTCCGTCAAATGAGACGTGTAAATATGGCAGTCGCTTCTGTCTGCGCATGCGTGCGTATTTGCATTCCCTGTTCCAGTGAATTTAAATGAATTTGTTTTTTGTAATTTTTTAAGTGTTCACGACGGCGATTGTAGAACCGTGATTGAAAAGAATGATATGGTTGATGTATCGGCATAATTGTGGAACCCTATTTGGGAGGTATTTGTTTCGAATCTTGACTGGGACACTATTCTGCTTCGAGCATTTCCTAGTTTTTGCTCAGTTCTTCCAGGAAGATGTTAGCATAATATCTCGGACAAGGCAGTTTCCTTCCAAATCCTTTCTAGTTCATAATTCATCTGCCGCAACACCAGTCTACGCTGTATAGTGCAATTACTATCATCGCCGAAAAACAAACGAAAAAGTGACGCAGAAGGCCACCACAGAAGGACACCATGATTAATATGGTGCTGATAAGCAGAACAATTTCCCGTTGAAATTCCAAGTATACGTGCGCTACTTTTAAACATAAAATCCTAATAAATATGCTAATGAGATACTTACGAGTACAGACGAGAGTTGAGCTAGGTGCTGCAACTGGTTTATGACTCTCTGTCACGTGACGGTCGCGAAGACGGAAGCGCTAAGCCGGAACATCGCCGTTGCAACGTAACAAATTAGCATATTACGACACATGCAGACTATGAATATGTGATAAATTCTAATGTGTTAGCATCAGTCATTCTAGAATCGACACTAAAACTCCACTAATTACTGTCTTGAATTACTGGGATCTGTAAATTGTGCTTTCGGTGCTGAAGAGAGAGCGAGAGAGTAGAAGAGAACCATTGAAACCGGAAGCGAATAACATGTATTCATCAGAACCGAGCCTTGTTACTCACACGCCTCATGCATGCGGCTCAAAGACCTTGTGTTGTGTAGAGATTCTACAAAGTTCCCAGAATTTACGTCGTATTAATGGTAAATTCACAAGTAGCGTCATTAGTAAACATAGGCGGATCCCAGATTTGCCCCCATTGCTTTAGAGGCCTTTGTAAATGATCTTAACGATAAATTTCACTGCTGTCTCAATACAAAATAATTATGTGAAACATAAGTCAAGGTTTCTAATTTACTAATCCTTTAGTCTTGAATCCTCTAACGAAGCAATTAGGATCCTCAGCCTCATGTATTCAACAAGCGATCAATACTTGAGGGAAGTATCAATCTCGTACTCCGACTTATTAATCGTTCATGGCATTATTGCTTGGCTACAAGTTTCTTGAACTAGTCAGGAAATCCCCCTGTTCCCCTTATTGAACCCTTAACGTTTCTGGATGTTTGTTAACCTTTGTATCGAGCGAGACTTTTACGGCGAGAAGTTCATAGCCATTACCTCTGAACCTACCAAGCTTGAAGACCGCCCTTGTCGGCTGTCCGAGACTTTGTACTGAGTATTTGGAGACCGTCTTCTGACGCCACATCACGGGAACCCAGTATGTCGTGACATTTGACTCACTCACTCACGGAGCTGAGCCCTTCTTGAGAATCTGACAGCTGTGCAGCTACTCAAGAGCTTCCCAGCATTTTATGGAACCCGAAGGTTCATTACCGTGTTCACAAGAGTCCTTCACTGGTCCTTATCCTTAGCCGGATCAATCCATTTCACACCGTCCCATCCTATCGCTCTAAGATCCACTTTCATATTTTCCACCCACCTACGTCTTTGTGTTTCCAGTGGTCTCCTTCCTTCCGACTTTCCCACCAATGTCCTATATGCATTCCCCATTCGCGCTACATGCCTTGCCCACCTCCTCCTCCTTGACTTGGTCATTGTAATTATACTTGGAGAAGAGTACAAATTATGAAGCTCTACATTTGAGACAGCTATTTTTTTTTAGTTTTTTATTTTCTTGGGGTGGGGTGAGACTGAGACCAATTGGTACGTCGGCAACTAACTTGTCTATTGTACCAGCCCCGAGTGAAGCAGTCGGTGGAATGAGAATTGGCAGGCGAAACCAAAGTACTCGGAGAAAACCACCAGTGCCACTTTGTCCACCACAAATTCCACATGACCTGAACTCGATTTAAACCCGGGATACCGAGGTTGGAAGCCGGCGACTAACCACCTGAACTGTGTCACGGCCATTTTTTTCACGGCTTACTAACTGACTGACTAACTAACTAACTAACTAACTAACTTTATCTTTTCACTACACGAGATGTGAGGGTTTCTGAGTGTGAAGGCTTCTTGTAAGTTATAATATTAATTATTGTGGTAGGTGGTACCAGTATTTCGGCGGAAAATTTGCCTCTGTCTTCATGATACATCCCTTTTCCAGGCACGGAAAAGTAAGCCTGTGAATGCTTCGTCCCGCATCAACTCGGGATATTCCTTGTGCTGTTGGTACCAGAGCTAATCGCTTTAAGTCGGTTTACATGTGCATGTTAATTATAAATTCATTAGAATTCTGATGAATAATATTTTTTCTACGTAAGCAAGTTCCGAGATGTAGTCGTCCAATGTTACTTTGAATTAAAAATGTAATTTGGTCTGGTTACATGCCCTTTTAGTGCCCTTGTTTCATTCTTATTTAGAGACATGAAAACTAATTTAAATGAGTATGCGAACAGAATATTCTGAATTCGTACATGTTCATAATTAAAGGCTTATGTGATTAGGCAGGTGAGGGTGACATATATAAGCAGTGTTTGCCTACTCTCTTCAGAGAGAACCTGACGCCTTTCAGCCTTTTTTTTATAAATTTTCAAAGTGTTAACCAAACCAAACAACATCACTGTTTGTTAAGTCATTAAGTAACATTTAGGATCTCAGCTGTGCGCCGTATCACGTTCCACGGCACATCTAGACACGATAACGAACTGGAAAAACTAGCGCATAACTGAGGGAGAAATTGAGTTATTATACAGAGACAAGAGAAATATATATATATTTATTCATAGGTTTTAATTAATTCATTTCGTTGCGTAATTACGTATCATGAGTAATTAGTGAGCTGTCATTTTTCGGCGTATAAATTATGACTCTTGTCTCTGTTAGCAGTGTGGGCTGCGGATTTTGTTGGGCCATATTTTGACTAATCTCTCTTCATACATCACGTGCACAGGCTTTCTGAGGCATGTCTCTAATAGCATCCTCTCTGCAAATGATTAAACCAGAGGTTATGGGCTTCATCTGATTTGAATTCATAAGAATGCCATACTGAATTACTCGCAATGTTTCAGTCAGACGTTTATCGTGGGTATCGTGTGTATTGCCATGAGGTGACCTGCGGCAACTTTATGGGGATCGGATTGCGCAACCAATGCATAAATATAGTTCAGATAATTTGAAGTTCACATAGGATTGTGTAAAGTTGTCTCTGTGCTCAGTAAAAGAAGCACCGCTGCATAAAGACGTATGGGGGAGTGGAGGTTTAGTTCCATCATTCTGGACCTTGGCAATAGATGGAGGAGAGTGGTCAGCTTCATGACCCTTCCCGTTTTACCCCCTTGGAAAGAACTGTCGTTACCCGTTGTATAGGAGTCTGGGCTGGACCCAGGGCCGGTATGGATGCTGTGGAGCAGAGAAACATCTGTTTCAACTGCCTGGAATAGAACCCCGGCCGTCCGGCCCGTAGCCTGTCGCTATATCGACTGACCTATCCGAGCTATGTATAGGATTGTACAGGTTCATTTTTTTTTGTATTGCAGCTGATACATACGGACTTGCACGAGCACAAACATATGTACATATATGCATACATAAACACATATCCATGTTTATATTAATTATTATAGGGATGGGATGTTATGTTCTAAATAGATAACATTTGCTTTGGATTTGATGCGGCTCTGTTTGTTGCATGCTTCGTGCTAGTGTCTCTGAGGCTGGAGCCGAAATGTTCCTCCGAAATATCAATGTACTTTCACCGGACTATACGGCATTCTATCCCCGAAGAGAGAATTTTTTTTAGATGCAGAAACACGAATGAGATGTGTTTTAAGAAGCACAGCATTATACAGACAAGTTTAGCGTTTGGCTTATAAGAAATTACTTTTATAAATATACTTTGCTGTGATAACATAATGAGGAGCTTCATGACTTGTACTCTTTTCCAAGTATAAATAGAATGATCAAGTCAAGGAGGATGAGATGGATAGGGCATGATGCACGACTGGAGAGAAGAGGAACGCATATAGAATATTGGTGGGAGAGCCAGAAGGAAAGAGACCACTAAGAAGACCAAGCTCTAAGTGAGTGGAAAATAATAAAATGGAACGGGTTGGATTGATCTAGCTCACGAGAGGGAGCAGTGGAGAGCTCTTGTGAACACGGCAATGAACCTTTGGATTCCATAAAATACTGGGTTGTTCTTAAGTAGCTGCACATTTGGCGGCTTCTCAAGAAGGGCTCAGCTGAATGAGTGACTTTGCTCTAATATTTTTGATAGACTTCTGATCTGCAGTCTCCTGCAGGCTGTTGTTTATATATTGCTGATACAATTTAATTTATTCAATTAGTTAATCTTGTCTAACTTGCTCTGAAGTTGTAGGGTGAGATAAGGTGAAGAAATTAAAAATTTTAAGAAAAAGTTTTAACAATTTGGTTCCGTTGTCTGTAACAAGGTAGCCATATGGACGTACTACATAATATTAACGTGGTTACTCTGGCATCAAGCTCTGAAGCAGGTGTTCTGAATTGATCCTGGGCTGGCCGATATGAACACCGGCTGTTCTTCCTGTAGTACAGTCGTCGTCAAAGTGCGTTACCCATGATGCTCTCCGTCATGTGTGACATTGCAGCTTCCTGTGCGTTGGCACAGTGATATATGTATATTTCTCTCCTTTATTGACAGTCAGACTGTACAGTAAGTCAATGTGCTGATTGGTGTAAAATTTAATGACTATTAATTGTACACTCTTCTGATGTGTGCGGAATAAACATCCAGTGATGTTTTCCTCAGTTCGTTAGATCTGATGGCCACCTTCTTTTGAGTCTTCGATTTTCATAAGGTTGTAGTAGTGGTTGAAGAAGTGGGTTGGAGTCATTTTCTAGTTTGTCGAAGTACTCGGTGCTGTTTTCTCGGATGACTTCTGTTACGTAAGAAGTTTTTAGATCTGTATGTAGAGTGTGGTTGGATACATACCAGGGTGCGTTAATGATGGATCGGAGTATTTTGGACTGGGCACGCTGTTGGATTTTCTGGCGCAGCCCCAGAGTTCTATGCCGTATGTCCATATAGTCTTTGTGACTGTTTTGTAGATTAGTGACTTGTTTTCGATGGAGAGGTGGGATTTTCTTCCTATGAGCCAGTTGAGTTCTTTGGCTTTTTGGTCCATCTGTTTTCTTTTCTTGATTATGTGTTGTCTTCAGTTTAGTTTGTTGTCAAAGGTTAATCCTAGGTATATGACCTGTTCTTTTGGTTGTATGTTGGTGCGATTTATTTGCACTGTGAGGCGAGTGCCTTTTCGGAGGGTGAAAGTTGTTTGTGTGGACTTTGATTCGTTTACCTTGATTTTCCATTTGTTTAGCCACGCTTCTATGAGGATTAGATGATCCTGTAGATGAGAGGAGGCTGCGGTTGGATTGCCGTGGGTAGCGAAGATAGCAGTGTCATCTGCAGAAGTCCCTATTGTCGTTCCTTTTGTTGTGGGTGGATCATGTGTGTAGAGAGTGTATAGTAGTGGACTTAGTAAGCTTCCTTGGGGCACCCCTGAGTGGATTGGAAGGCGGTTGGATATTTCCTCATTTATTTTGACTTCGAAAAATCTTTCGCTTAAATATGACTTGAGTAGATTGTAATAGTTTGTTGGGAAGATTCTTTTTATGTTGTAAAGTAAGCGAGAATGCCAGACTTTGTCAAAAGCCTGGGCTATATCTAAAAATGCTGCTGTGCAGTATTGTTTATTTAGTGTGTTAGTTATAGTATTTGCTATGCGATGGTTTTGTTGGATGGTTGAGTGAGCTCGCCGAAAGCCGAACTGTTGGTTTGATATCCATGTTTGTGGATTTGATTCTTGGTTTATTTTGTTGAGTATTAGTTTTTCGATGACTTTTGAAATTGTGGGTAGAAGGCTTATTGGTCGGTAGGATGTGACGTCGGTTGGATTTTTGCCTGGTTTCAAGATCATTATGATTTGGGCGCTTTTGAGCGGACGAGGCCAAGAGTCCAATCTAAGTATGGCGTTGAGTATGTATAGAAGTTTTATTTGGCCCTTCCTTGGTAAATGTTTTAGTATTACGGCTGTGATGGCCCGGTGCCTTTTTTGGCTTTAGAGTATTTGTTACCTCTTGCATTTCATTTAAGGTGAAGAGCTCTGGTCGTTGGTGTCTTTGTATGGGTTCCTTTAGAAGTGAGTTTACTTCTGTACTTGATTGTTGTGTGGGGTGAACACTTCCTGTAGCTGATGTGCAAATTGGTTGGCTTTTCCTTTGCCGCTTCTTGCCCACTTTCCTGGGGGTGGTGCTGATATGGGCTTTCTTTTGTTTCTTATTGCTTTCCAGATGGAACTGTCTTGTCTTGTGAGTCTTGCGATGTAGTTCTCGAGTGATTCGTTCTTTAGTTCTTGTAATTGCGCTTTTAGCTTATTGCTGATTCTGTTGTATTTTGCTCTGTTTCTCGGAGTCTGAGTCTTCTGCCAGGTTGATCTAGCTCTTCTCTTTCCGGCTATTAATTTTTTTTATTCCTAGCGGTGTGTTATTTCTAGGGTTCTTTGGATCATTTATGGGGTTGCTGTTTTGGCGGCTTCTTGTATTAGGGTGATGGAAGTTTTTACATTCGTTTTCTATGTCGGTTGGTTCTTTCAGCCTAATTTTTACGTCTATCCGCTAAATTTGGCACTAACTTCAACAAGCGGCGGTCGCTCAGTCGGTATAATTTGCTTGTGGACTAAAACCACAGTTAGTTAGTAAGTTGTCTTCTATTATTTTCCTGAAGGGATTCCAGTTTGTTTTGGAGTTGTGAAGTCTGGGCTTGGATTTCCGTAGTATAACTGATGTGCTTATTGTTGCAGTGGTCGGAGTGTGGTCCGATGTTACGTCAAGGTTTGCAGTTGCGTTTCTGTTGTTAGGAGAGATGCCATTTGTTATGAAGTCTAGTAAGTCAGGAATTTTATTCCCATCGGTGGGCCAGTATGTTGGTGTTCCAGTCGATATTATGGAGTAGTTGTTATTTTGGATTGTCTTGTGTAGTTCTCTGCCGTTTGTTGTTATGAGTCTCGAGCCCCAGAATCTGTGCTTGCTGTTGTAGTCTCCCCCAGCTATAAATTTTGTACCCAGGGTTTGGAAGAATGACTCGAAGTGGTTTCTCTTCAGGTTATAGCGGGGAGGACAGCAGACCGCGGTATGTGGTGAGAGCATAAGGAAATGTTTTGACTTTAATGGAAGTGGCTTGAATATGAAAACCGCATCTACCGTCAATCGTGTTATTGGAGAATGTTCTATCAACTTCTGAGGCTGTTTAGATTAGAATCAAATGTGACAGAAATTATTATATCCGTATACAACCATATTTTTTAAATGAACCCCTGAATATCGAAAAAATAAATTCTTATGAATGATAAGGCCCTGGGGTCGACTCAGCCTCTAACAGAAATGAGTACCAGGAATCTTCATCGGGGGTAAAGGGCGGCCGGTGTGTAACTCCGACAACCTTACCGCCATCTGTGGGCCTCGACGTCTTAAAACCCTATGGGCCTTCACGGCCAGTTACAGGGATAGCTTTTATATTCATGCGAACGGGATCACCTGTTCTGCGACTGGGCTCTGTTCGTCTCGTTAATAGCAGAATACAGACTATCTAAAACTTTAAGAAGCAATAAAATTTAAATTCAACTTATGGCCCATGTAAAGGCCACTCCTTTTCAACATTTCCTTAGAATATGCAATTAGGAAGGTCCAAGGAAACTAGGTGGACTGAAATTAAACGGGACACATCAGCTGTTGGTCTACGCCGATGATGTGAATCTACTGGGTGATAATGTAGATACCATAAAGACAAACACACAAACTTTAATTGACGCAAGTAAAGAGGTTGGTCTAGAAGTAAACACAGAGAAGACTAAGTATATGTTGCTGTCTCGTGACCGAAATGCAGGGCAAAATCATGATATAAAGATAGGAAACAGATGTTTTGAAAATGTGGCACAATTCAGATATTTGGGAACAACGACAACAGATCGAAACCTGATTCAGGAGGAAATTAAGAGGCGATTGAACTCGGGTAATGCTTGCTACCATTCAGTCCAGAACCTTTTGTCTTCCCGTCTGTTGTCCAAGAACATAAAAATTAGAATATACAAAACTATAATTTTGCCTGTGGTTCTGTATGAGTGTGAACTTGGTCTCTGACATTAAGGGGGAACATAGACTGAGGGTGTTTGAGAACAGGGTGTTGAGGAGAATATCTGGACCGAAGAGAGATGAAGTGACAGGAGGTTGGAGAAAACTGCATAATGAGGACC
The DNA here is from genome assembly GCF_002891405.2 of Cryptotermes secundus. Lineage (NCBI taxonomy): Eukaryota > Metazoa > Arthropoda > Insecta > Blattodea > Kalotermitidae > Cryptotermes > Cryptotermes secundus. Next base: position 2,376 of record NW_019733846.1, on the reverse strand, counting down.
TTCATAATTTGTACTCCTAGTATAATTAGAATGATCAAGTCAAGGAGGATAAGGTGAGCAGGTCATGTAGCACGAATGGGGGAGACGAGGAATGCGTATAGGATATTGGTGGGAAAGCCAGAAGGAAGGAGACCACAGGGAAGACAAAGACGTAGGTGGGTGGACAGTATTTAAATGGGTCTTAGAGAGATAGGATGGGATGGTATGGATTGAATAGATCTGGCTCAGGATAGGGGCCAGTGGAGGGCTCTTGTGAACATGGGAATGAACCTTCGGGTCATAAAATGCTGGGAAATTCTTGAGTAGCTGCAGAATTGGCGGCTCCTCCAGAAGGGCTCAGCTCCATGAGTAAGTAAGTAAGACCCATGTAAATAAATAAGTTTGAGAATGGAGTCTCGAATCGGATTTCAGACGTAACCCCACAAAACTTTCACACCGCTTTAACAACGTCACATCTGTTGGCAAAAGTACGGGATATATTTCGTAATATTGTCACGGTTTGTGGATGTGTGTGTAGACGGGTCTGGATTGGTAATTCGATTTATTGAGCACTTACACACACTCGTAACGAGTAACTAAAACAGCCTCACTGGATTACACATTCTAAATCTCACTATAACTGCAGCACATATAAAGGATTCTATGTCTTCCCTAGCCTTTTCCTGGTAACGGATCCTAATGACGTCCTTTGCTAACGCCCTTATCGCCTGGCGAATAACCGACAACTGACTCATTACTCCAGCTCACTAGTTCCTAGGCTGTCGGCCGTCTCACCTCCAACTCACCCCCAACTCACCCCCAACCTTCTACTCTTCCCTTCACTGACTGACTGACTGACTGACTACAGCTCCCAAGTTGTCCCGTTTATTAGTTGTGATAAGCAAAAAAACTGTTTTCCCTGTGCTTAACTAATTAAGCAGTACGCCACGAAGCTACATCTTGAACTTGTCACTAGTTGGAGGTGAGTGGTCAGTTTCACACCCCGGCCGCTTTACCCCCTCGATGAACGAGCACCCGGTACTCATTGCATAGTAGGCTGGATGGATCCCAGATGCGGTCTGGACGACGTGAAGAGAAAAATCTTGTTCCTACCGAGACTCGAACTCCGTCCAGCCCGTATCCAGTCGCTGTACCGACCGCGATTTCGGGATATTTACCTACCCCTTAAAATGGAATGTATATTGTGGAAATAGCAAGACAATAGGTCACTCTGGAATTTGCCCGCAGAAGGCAGCTATAGGCTATGCTTTGTTATTACAATTCGGGAGGAAATATAGCTTCGTCATCTGCATGTCGCCTTTTAAAAATGAACGAAACGTCAATATTTCGTTCAGTTTAACTGTAATTACATTGTATGGGCTTCTACATGGATATCTCTTTTTCTTTCCTAGATAATTTACTCATTTTAGTACGTCCTCCGTAATAATAGACATGTTTTCGTAGACGGAAAGCGCTGTAGCGTGTAGACGCGTTGCTAGGTAATTGCTCGTGTACACGCAACATAGGAACACTTCACGTCCTCGGTGACATCACACAATAGGAAGGCTGCGGTAAGAGGTGTTTTCTGTACGGTCCGTGCCGAGGTTTTATAAGCAGGACAAATTGGTCAATAAGGAAGTCAACAAGGAAGCTGAAGAATCTACGGTGTTGGAAGCTGTTACTAGGTGACAACCGATGAAGATACAGTAGACTGACAATACTAAGTGCGTGCTGTTGTGAATATTAGAATGTGTGAATTAGCGATAGAGCTATAGTTACTTGTAGTTACGATCTGTAAGTGTTCAATAAATCCAATTACCAATTCAGACCACGTCTATAGCCACGCATACAAGTGACAATACTTCAGTTCTTATGGCATGACATTTCATATATGAGGATTACATGAGTAAGGGAAAATACTTCACATCGAATTAAGCGTTGCCTCAAAACCGTTAAGATTAATTTTTACGTAAGGACATACTTTCGTGTACATTCCGGAAATTGCCATTGCAGCTCCTCTTATCATTAGACCCTTCTTGTTTGGATGTTTAAATTCCCGTACTTGTATATTTTGCTTCTTCCCTATTTGTCTATTTGCATTCAATATTGTTATTTTCATTTTATTTGAAGGCGTTCTAGATGCATTACATGATTCTAATGCACAGTCACAGAAAATACTTATAAAATGTGGTAATGCAGTTTGAAATTAATCCTTCGGAAGCACACACTCAGCAATTCCCTACCTAAGCTGTAGTTTTGATTTTGCTATGCATTTGCCCCTTAACAGGTATAACTTATTTCTGCCCGTGTTTAGTACCGAACAGTGGCACTTTAACAGGCTGCAAAGCCGTTTTTAAAATCATTACAACTGCAAATGACCAGGGCACATTACAATTC
>NW_019733845.1:837334-839097 GCF_002891405.2 Cryptotermes secundus | reverse complement strand
TGTCTAGTCACAAACACGTGACAATATCAAATCAAATGCTACCTGCCTTAGTCCGACAGTGTAGCAGTTTTAACACAGTTTAATAAAATATTTGTAACATATCAAGACATCTGAAGATGGCAGTTTGGAGCCGAAACATGCAGTGTCAAGGTGTATAATGTTAAACTAAAAATTGAGTGATGAATGGAAGAGTGTTGTAATAATGACGGATGATAAATAATTGACGTTAAGTTGAACAATTGCAATGTGATGCTGAAACACAGAATCATAAATATTATGAGATTTAATATTCCCACAGTGCTGAATACCATGGAATCCCCATTTAACAGGCCTCAATTTAACAGTTTCCCTCATTTAACATTCAACTTCAGCAATCCCATGTCAATAACCTCAGTGTTAAATTACCTCCATGTAAGATTTACCCCAGTTCAGTGTCCAAACCCACTCCTCCCATAAGAAACTTTAAATGGGGGTTTAATAGAATTAAGATTATAGCTCTCTAGAATATGATGCAGTATACTTTGGCAAATAAGTTTCAGCACACAGCTGTGATTTTATAGACAGTACATAATGAAGTTGTTTGGGGTACAGGTACCTATCGAACCACACAGCGTCACATGACAGAAGACTGTAATATTAGGAATAAATATTATTGTATTTAATGATATTAGTACAGAGAAAATTTGAGTATTAAATTATTTTAGAGTGAAAAAGCTAAAAAGTATTGTTGCTCTTTTCACTAAACAACTCTTAAAAATATAATCCCATTTAAAAGTATATTGTAAGGAACAGTAAATCAAAGTCTGACAACACGTAAACAATCTTCATACTTACAGAGTGTTGTCAATATGTCGGTAGTTAAGATTTAATGTTATTTACAATATTTTACTTTACAATTAGATTGTGTTATGGGAGATGATATACCACAGTTGCTCATGTAATGAATATATTTTCATACATTTAAAAGCATAGAATCCTGTTTTAGCCAGGGTCCATGATTAGCCTAGACTGAATCTTGTATTCCAGTTAAAGTTACTGGGATGTAATAGGGCTATACTGGTGGGCATGTAGTTGTAGCCAGTAGCGTGGAATGTCTAGTTCTCACTAGTATTGTGGTATACTGTAATTGTAGTTATTGCTGTGGTATCCTGTAATTAATTGTGAGCAATATTGCATTATGTTTGGAGATGCTGCTTTGTGCCCACGCGTGTATGTGTAGCTGCGTGATATCAAGGTTGGGAAGACACTTCGTGGCTTTCCATGAGGTTTTAGTTTCGAGTGTTCAGGTTATACTTCACAGATGGCGCTAAGTTTTTATTTCATTGTTTCTTGTTAACTCGCGCTTGGTCCCAAGTACTTAAATAGCTGCGTGATATCAAGGTTGGGCTGACACTTCGTGGATTTCCATGAGGTTTTAGTCTCGACTGTTCAGGTTTTATTCCACAAATGGCGCTAATTTTTTATTTCATTTTCTCTTGTTAACTCGCCCTGATTTAGCTTAGGTTCAAGTGCTTAAATAGATGCGTGATATTAAGGCTGGGCTGACATTCAGTGACTTCCTCTGAGGTTATAGTCACGAGTGTTCAGGTTTTTATCTTTGCAGATGGCGCTAGTTTTATATTTTGCGCTGTTTTAGGTTGGTCCCAAGTGATTAATCTTTAACGGTGGAAGTACCGCGATCGAGCCAGTGATGACTATAATAGTCTTGGCCGAAGTATCCCGTTTTTGACAGTCCGGAATTCAAACTTCGCTAGTAGAAGCGC
>NW_019733845.1:813964-833896 GCF_002891405.2 Cryptotermes secundus | reverse complement strand
TGACAATAAACGGAACAAAATAATAAACCAGCATATTACATGATACATTTAAAATATGACTGTAAGGTTAACTTCGTGAAATTACCTTTAATTTTAATTTATTGGTGCTTAAAGCTGATTTTCGAAAATGCCACCGCCGGCCGCAACACAGGTTGCCGCTCGGTTGTGAACCGCGCCGGACTTACCAACCCACCCCGCCTTAGGTACCTCTCAGGTGTCGAGATAACGAGAACGCTCTGTCTGTAGCTGGCTAGAAATAGCGACCCGACAGCTGACAGATACGGTTGACGCGAGGGCGTGTACGGGAGTGAAAAAACGGTCATAACTCCGTAACCGTCCAAAATCGGACATATGTTTATATGAACTTTTTTGATCACAAAATCCTAGGAAATCACCTCTTGCAGTTATGCCCTAAAGTCGTGAAACACCCTGTATACTGCAAATGGCATCTTTTGGCAATTTGTATATATAAGCCCCTGTCAGTCCACAACAGATTCAGCCTTATTTTCATTAGCTCATGCTAGACCGGCAATTTAGGCACCTCAACGATCATAAGCTTCGCCGCCGCAAAATTTAATTCTCGTGTTCTGTCGGGCTTCGCCTTATGCAGTATTCCGAACATTTGCATTTTCACCATCTTCTGTGGCTTCTGGGTGTAGACTGCTCTACGCCTTGGGATATTGGTGGTGTTGCGGAGAACCTTGATTTCTAGGCCCTGTACTTTCGAATCGTGGGTATTTGCCGCAAATCTCAACGCAAGCATACGGCATTGCAGACATAAATAATGCTCTGTGGATGGTACATTTCATCTTAGAGCTTAATCGCTCACTTTTCAATGGAGGACATGATCTAATAAATGTTGCGAAGGCAGTGGACTCGATGATTTCTGTATCTAATCCTTTTACCGAAAAATATACAGATGTTGTACATGACTCACGAAGGGAGTTCTTCGTCTGTTCAATATGATATGACACCCAACCGATCTAACTTTCTTGACATAAAATTGCATTTCTTTTGTTCCAGCGCTCACACTGCGTCTCAGTCACATCCAGACTTGGCTGCAGCGTTCAGAGAACATACCCTTCTTTGCTCTCAGTCGCATATACATAGGTGCCAGCAGCAAACACACCTAGATATACACTAGTATTTTTGATGGAGGGGGGAGGTTCATTTATACATACGCTGTACAACGCGTGGTACTCCTTTTCTCTTGGCGTAAACGTTTCGCCTTCATCCGAAACTCTGAATTTTCTCTCGGCAAAAATATGCTAACAGGCTTGATTATACTAACGGAAATTTTAATTTGAACTTATACGCACTGTTGTATGGTCCCTATCCGCAGAGAAATCTCCACTGCGTCTTATGGCCGCCCACCTGTACATTTCTCCAGGTACTTCGATTTACCCTGCCAATCTTCGTTCACCATCATCTAGAATTGGTACAATAAGCTACAAGTAGCCAAAGTACCAAATGGTCTGTGTCACTCCAATAAAAGCAATAATTAAAGTATCGTGTCTATATCCCACCCCTTGGCTCCCTTTCTCCCAACGTCAACCTAAATATATTGGGTGCACGCGGTAGCGTAGTTGGTTGAGGCACTATTCTACAAGCCGGAAATTTGCGGGTTCAAGTCCCGATAAATTCAACGGATTTTTTCGTTTGACCTAATCCTTCCAGCCGCACTATGACCCTGGGTTTGACTCAGTCTCTAACATAAATGAGTATTAGGAATTAATTAAATAATTTTCCTGGGGATTAAAGCGAAGCCGGCGCGTAAAGCTGACAAACTTACCGCCATTTTTGAGCCGATTGTCTAGATAATGTGAGACCCTCAACGTGTCACAACCCTATGGGCCTCCATGGTCTGTTACAGGGATAGTTTTACTTATATATATATAGATAGATAATTCTGATAATAGTAGGAGACGGGCACAAGTTATGAAGCTCCTCGTTGTCATTTTCCTTAACCTCCACTTATTTCATTTTTCTTCGGTCCAAATATTCTCCTCATGTACCCTGTTCTCAAACACCCTTAGCGTATATTCATCCCTTAATATCAGAGAGCATATTTCAGACCCATACATAACATCCTGGCATAATTGTAATTCTGTAAATTTTAATTTTTACGTTTTTAGACAACAAATGATAAACCAAGAATTTATTAATTGAATGCTTATCCGAATTTAATTTGTTCTTTAGCTTCATATGAATCAAAAATTGATTCGTTGTTGTCTTTCCCAAATATTTTAACTTTGCCACATTTCAGAGGCTCTTCTGGCTGTTTTCTTGGTCTGATATTGTCTGCACTCCTCCAGGCAGTCATCAAGGCATATTCTGTTATTTACTCGTACTTCTAGACTTGGACCTCCGATCTACGGCCCGCGGGCCACATCCGACCCGCGATGTGATTTTATCCGGCCCGCGAAAGAATTGTGCAGAAATGTGCCAATTGAATTAATTTTCCAATGAGTACTGTTAAAAAAATACTTGTTTATAGATTTCAACTGATGTTTGTATGTCACACAGGATTTAGCATCACTTCACAGCATGCATGGCACTACAACAGGAGATGAANAAAGAACGCGGAAGAACAGTGAGACCTCACAAACAAGTGAAAGTGCAACCAATAACATAAGTTGAACTTTAATCCACGAACTTTTAACAATAATAATAATTGAACTAGTTAAAAAAGAACTAGATACAGTAGTGAGTGTAAGTAAAATGAGACTGAAAAACAAGTGAAAGTGTAACCAGTGACGTGAATTGAACCTTGATTCACGAACTTTTAACTTTTAACAATTAAATTAGAATAATAATAATTTTAACCTGTGTTTTATAAAAGAACTCGATATATTAGTGAGCGTAAGTCTGGATAAGATACAGGGTCGAATGAGTGAAAAGTGAATGTGATGGCGTGTAATTATACTGCCGTGTTCATACACCTGAGGATGACCTCTCGAGGTCGAAACATGTAGTGATAATAAAAACGTGTTGTGTAGTCGGTAAATTCACTCTACTATTGATTAAACACACAACAGGATGCAAGAAACGATTGGTATAAAATACGTTTGGTTAGCCAAATCACAAAAGCTTATGAGGATGCAGGAATATCAAAGCTAATGTTTCTTAACTGTGTTATCCACCAACAAGCACTCTGTACAAAACTCGTTGATATGAGCTCTGTTTTAAAACCTGTTATTTCTGTCGTTAATTTCATTCGCTGTCTTGCACTTAACCATCGCCAGTTTCGGTCTTTTCTCGAGGAATGTGATTTCGAGCTTACTGACCTGACATATTATACTGCAGTTCGATGGCTTAGCTGTGGAAAGGTTCTTTCGCGCTTCTTTCAGCTCAGGAATGAAACTGATATATTTCTTACCGCGAAAAACCATCACGAACCACTTTTATCAGATACCGAGTGGCTTTGGAAATTAGCATTTTTTGCTGATCTGGTGAACCATATGAACCATTTGAATTTAAAGTTGCAGGGTGAAAATAACTTATTCTGTGATTTATTTGCACTTATCAAGTCATTCAGAGCAAAGTTGATACTTCTGGAAAGCCAAGTGAAAAACTGTAACTTTGTTCATATGCTATACTGTGCAGAGTTGCATAAAAAGTGTGAAGCAGAATGTAGTCATTTCAGATTTGAAAGAACAATTTCGGAAGCGATTTGCTGATTTGGATGCCAGTGCTCAGGAAACTAGATTGTTTCAAAATCCGTTTGACTGTGATGTTGCAGATGTCCCAAGTCAAATTCAAATGGAAATTATTGAATTTCAGGAAAATTATCATATATTAAAGACAAATACAGGGAAAGAAATTTGATCGAATTTTATAAATTTGTAAACTCTGAGCAATTTCCAAATTTAAAAATTTGCTTGTAAATTTATCTCCATTTTTGGGACGACATATCTGTGCGAACAAACTTTTTCCCAGATGAAGTACATCAAGTCGAAGTACAGGGCAAATTTATAACTTTGCCTTTTTATTTGTGTTATCACCTAATCGATTTGCACCATCAACACAGGCCAGCAGTTGATGTGTCCATTTCAATTTCAGTCCTACCTTGTTTTCTTGGACCTTCCTAATAATGAGTTCTGAAACAAATTTGAGAAGCAATGGCGATAAATAATCTCCTTGTTTTAGTTCATTTTGAATAGGAAACCAATACAGGCTTTACTATACGCGTAGCTTTAATTGAAACACGTTTCAATAAGCCTGACTCTTTTCATTGGCACCCCAAACTCTATGAGAATATTTTACTACGTACAATACTGCTTTCCTAGCTGAATCATATACTTTCTTCAAGTCTATAAATAGTTAATATATTTCTAATTGTACTTCCATTTTTCTCTAGTATCTGATGAAAGCAAAGACCCTGATCACTAGTTAATCTACTACGTCAATCTCCACACTGAGTGTGCTCAACAATTTCGTGTACGTGTGAACAGTTTCCCCTGCCGGCTGTGGGAGAATGGAGGGCGCTGCGTCCGAAGCCACTTATAGCCGTCCTGTTGCCCCTTCTCTGCTACAGCCACGCGTGTCACACTGCTTCAGATGTGGCAGAACTCACCTGGGCTCCTTCCCCTTAAGGGAAGGGGTGGGGTCACTACAACTCTGTTGGATTCCTTGCAGTAGGGATAAGTAGCCAGATGGTTAGCTCAGGGTTGGGTCCGCTGAAAAGAAGGCCTGTTCCTGGGACTTAATTGCAGGGAAAGGAGGAACGTTTCAGCAAACGCGCTTGCACACAATAATGACTGTGAGTGGCACTGAACTGCGATTTATTGAAGAGCACTGGCGGCCCATTGTAGCATCCTGTTGCACTTTTCGCTTAATGCCAATTAGTTTTTCTTTTTTTCAGTCTCACGTGCAAAACTATGATCTACAAAATTTGTTCAAATTTATTCATTTTAAATTTTAAAAGCCCATCAGTACATGTTTCGACCAATGTGGTCATCATCAGGTGTTAAATTTAATGAGCGAGGAAACTGCTCTCTTCTTTTCTTGCTTATGTTGTTAATATATGTTTCCTGGATGCGCATGCGTGTTTGAGCTGGTGTGCTACGTGTCTTGTTCCCGAATGCAGTATTGCACGTGAGACTGCAAACTTATCGGCACTACACTGATATGCCCTTAGACGAGGCTATATAGAGGAAATTAAGTTGTTTGAAGTCTCCCTATTTTAGGTCGGTATATAGGGGAGAGAAAAGAAAAGGTAAAGTTGTCCCTGTGCTTAATTAATTAAGCACCAAGCCATGAAGACCTATGGGAAGTGGGGTATAGTTCCACCATTCTTGACCTCAGCACTAGATGGATGTGAGTGACCAGCTCCAAACCTCGGCCGCTTTACCCCCGGGGAAAGAATTCCCGATACCCATTCTATAGGATGGTGGAACCTGGACACGGTAAGGTAGAAGGTAACGCTATCCCTGTAACACGCCGTGAAGGCCCATACGGTTGTGAGACGTTGCGGGTCCCACATTATCTAGAAAATCGGCCCAAAGATAGCGGTAAGGTTGTCAGCTTTACGATCCGGCCGCACTTTACCCCCCAGGAAAATTCCTGATATTAATTTCTGTTAGAGGATGAGTCGACCCCAGGGCCATAGTGCGGCTGGAAGGATTACATCAATTGAAAAAATCAAATGATTTAATAGGGACTTGAACCCGCGACCTTCCGGCTTGTAGCATAGTGCCTCAACCAACTACGCTACCACACGGAGAGAAATGATATGGCTCACTCAGTGAGGACTCTGTTTTATATACGAGTATATATATATATATATATACCTGAGTACAGGACAAAGCAAAATGTGGGTTGCAGAATGGAAAGGTCTTAATAATGAAGAAGTAATAAGAATGCATTTCGTTGTAATGTAGACCTGTAACATAACGCCAGATACCAATTGATATAGGCTTGGTTATCGGATGTGGAAACATACATAGCCTCTTTCAGGGCAGAAATTTAGATAGAATAGAAGGGAAATTGGGGTGAATGAAAGAAAATTAAAAGCAGACAAACGGGTATGAAGGAAAATGAGACAGAATTTGTTAAATAATTAATTACGGGAGGGATAAATGGCGGGAAAATATTGATAAAGAGAAAGAAAAAAGTAGAAAATGAAAGAAGAAAGCCACAAAAGAAAAAGACGTAAAATTATTTAGCATTGTCCTCAATTGCACACAAGATTCAGAAGTAGCGTTGCGACTGTCACTTGGTTATCCAAACGGACAATTCCTCCTGGCGGTTTGAACGCCTACATTCCTTATGCAAGGGAACCAGTTGGGGTAACCCCGGCTTGGGAAAGACTTCTACATTCACTTCCTAAATATAAGCAGTATTGTAAATACATCCATGTCAGATGGGCCCCTTGTAATCACGGCATGGCGCGTCCTCAGGTTGCGGATGGAGGAGACGCCCTCCAGATAGGGAGGGTAGCTGTCAATATACTGAATAAGCAGTCGCAGACAGCCGACAAGTGTTGATCCTCCAGCTTGGAGGATAGGTGTAGAACTGACAACTCCTCACAGTAAAAAATAACGTTTTTCTTTTCGAAACGGTACCAAGGGCCCCAGACTTCTACGGATTCTTTGGAAAGACCTAAGAAATTGAAAATATACATGAAATTTGGCACATGGAATATAGAGAGTACGTATAGGGTAGGTTCACTGGCAGTATAAGTCGTGGTTCGGCGAAGTATATTCAGAATTATGAGGTCAAATGGAACAGACTTAATTGCAATTGTTTCACTATCCAAGTCAAGTAAATTATGAAAATATGAACAGTGTAATACGTGAAGCCCCCAGGCATGTTATTAACCTAAATTGGGAATATCGGAAAGACGAAGTTAATGAGCTTGCAACACACATTAAGAACAAGAATAGTAGATACTTATACAGAAGAATAATTGGTTTTCAGAAGGGCTACCAACCTAGAACTGAGTAAAAGATGCGAATGGTGATCTGCTTGCAGATTACAACATTTTGAATCGGTGGAAAATTTATATTATATTGAATATACATAGGGTCAGTAATACTAGGCAGATAGAAATATATACAGCTGAGCTGTTAGTGCCTGAGTGTAGCCCCTTTGAGTTTGAAATTGCTATTGAAAAATTGAAAAATTATAAATCACCAGGTAGTGATCAAATTTCGGCAGAACTCTTTCAAGCAGGAGATCAAGATCCATTAGCTAATTCTGCCCGAATTTGAGTGTGTGGTCTGCTCATGCGCCGTGACCAATGGGCTGCTTGCAGTAAACATGATGCCACGGTCCCGCGCTCAGTTCTTTCCCAAGTCCGACTAATAACACATATTAACTTCTGTACTTTAGTAACGCTTGTCTTCCCAGGAATTTCCTTTCGCTCATCACATCAGTTCAAGGACAACAGCTTCAAGTGGTTACCTTAAGGCAATGAAAAGCAGACCCGACACAATTTGAAGGATTTTACGGTCTCGCAGCCGTGGTTATGAAGAACTATATCTTCTGGAATACAGAGCTGTGTAACCGGTTGAAAATTAACCAACGTTTCGGAGGAACGTGTCACTTCCTTCTTCACTGTTGATGAGTAGACCAAGCAGCAAACCAGCATGAAACGAACAAAAAGCAAATGACTTGTCTTACTCATCAACGCTCAAAATGGATACGGCTTGTTCTTCCAAAAGTCTGTTGATTTGTAACAGTCTACACGGCGTTATATCCCAGAAGGTAGAAATCTACACACAAGTTGCTTCCATGCAACGTTGTCAAACCGCTCTCTCAAGTCGACACTTGGTGTAATGTTCACCTCTCTTGCTTCGTGTTCGGGTGGTCCACACATAAAAATCGACCTCTTGAACAATGATTCTCAGTTTAAAATTACGTCTTTTCTTTAGAAACTGCAAGTGAATTGCCTATTGCCTTGATAGAATGATAACTCTCTAGGAATTGTATTAAGATTATTCTGGTTCGAAATTTTGTCGTGGTATCTGCTAATCTTTACTGAGGTCTTCCAGAACTTCTGTTGGCTCCCATTTCGAATGCGGGATGACACTTTCAAATACGCCACTATGGCCTACTTCCAAATTAATTTTTAAAATTTATGTTTCCTTCCGATCTCGTGTGACGCTTTACAGTCCGTGCAATTGAAATATTATCATTAATGATGTAAAAAGAACCAAATTCAATCGATCGACTCTCTAATCCCTTGAAGGATGACATAAAAGTCTGTTTCCACGCCTTGTGGACTTACGATTCGGAACCTTTCTACAGACTTATGTTGGGCTCTCTGTTGCTTTGTGATTCTTAGGAGTGTAAAAGGGAATGTAATTTTATAGTCCACATATTTCCTAAACGCGTTCTTCGCGCATTACCCATCGTCTTGTTCTTATCTAAGACACGTCCTGCCATTATTCAGAAACACAACATTTTCTAGACTGGATTCTGTCTCCGTCTTCAGGCAAAACATACTCAGTTGGGCCCAATCGATAGAACCAGTCCTTATCTTCCGGAGATAGGGGCTAGATTTATTGATTGGGCCCAAAGGGGTAGGTTTGACCTGAAGACGGAAACAGAATCCAGTCTCCGAAAGACTGTGTTTTTAAATCAAAAGGAACAGTGTTTTTGATGAAACAGGATAGTAGATGATGTCCAGAAATATAATACTTTTACTATATCATTTGTCTCGTCTTTATACGTCTCCCGTTAATTACCAGTGAATTAACTGATCTCCCTGGTTATGACTTCCCATCAGCATCACTGGAATATTTCCTTCCCTGCCCCGTGCTCAAGAAATGTATTTGAACTACAATGTTTCTCCACTTAATCTTACACTCCAATTGTAGAATCATTATAGATACGATAGGCCCCTTTTCCTTAATAAATTCGATATTGAAGCTGATTTTAACTACATGAGACTGATCGCTTCAAACTCTGAATAAGGAGGCAGCAACTTTCTCCGACACACTGATAACAAATTTTACAATTTCTAGCCTACTTTCCATATTTGGAAAAAAAAAAGTAGGCGTACGAGATCACTTTGCTGTTTGTGTGTGTATATCTGAGTGTGTATCCCTTCCTATCAACTTCTGAAAGTCTGAAACTCAGCCCATCTCTAGGTTGTACTTAATAAAATCCTCCCACCATTCTGTGTGTCGGTATATGCAGTCCCAATCGTTGCTAGGAAACGGCTCTGTAAACACGTTCCCATGCAACGAATACAAGAAACAATTGAAAAATTGTCGGACGTGTCATTTTCTACGCAGTCCGTGTTGTATCGTAGGAGGGTCTGTGGGTCTATCTGTGTATTTCCCTATTTTCGCTATGCAACGACTCTGTAAAAACGTTCCCGCGGCATTGTAAATTTGTTGGAGGAGTATTTTTAAATGATGCCCGTGTCGTGTCAAAGGAAAGTAGACCAACAGTTCTTCCCATAACTTCTTCTTACACGTTGCGATATCTACAAAACTCCGTGGCCTGTAGTCCGCAAGCGAACTATACCGACTGAGCGACCGCCGCTTGTCGGCGAAGTTAGTGCCAAGTTTAGCGGATAGAGGGTGTCACGTGGTCAGGGCAACGATTTCCCATGGTCGTTAATCTCGGGTTTCTAGACCGGAGCCGCTATTTAATTGCTCCTCAGTTATCCTCACGAGGCTGAGTGTACACCGTTCCAGACCCACTACTTCTCAGAAAATCTGGTAGCGACGGGAATCGAATACCTATAAGAATCTAGGTAACTAGTAACTAATCAAAGTTCAACGCTGCTTGTACGCCATTAGACGAGCTCCTCAACTGGATGATCTACTTTCCATTCTCGCAAGTTAGTTCTCTGGNTAGTAGTAGTAGAAGTAGTAGTAGTAGTAGTAGTAGTAGTAGTAGCCACTGCAGCACTATAGACGTGGGGCTAGTAACCCTGAGAATTTTAAATTTTAATATTTAATATTTGGAAAAAATTTAAAGGAGTTTTCTAAAATCGGAACTGAAGATTTTAAAAGTGCCAGTTCATGAATGTCAAAATCGACGTGTGTGGGTGACAAAGATGATGTACGAATCAGACAAATAGCAGCGAAGTAGATCCTGTTAGCCAATTGGGAAGACCTGTGTGTTTTTAATTTTAAACTGGGTGCAGTGTGACAGCTACGTGAGTGTATACACCTGATGATGGCCGTTTGCGGCCGAAACATGTAGTGTAGAAGGAGACAAAACGAAAGACCTACAGTAAATTGTTGCACTTAGGACGGAATTTATATCATATATAGTTCTCTGGAATTCTCCCGAGATTTATGAACATCGGTGGATTAAATGCCAATGTCCGTTATTTAGTAAGGAAATTGACAGAAGTTAGCAGCTCAGTAAGGGATATTAACATCTGCGTTTCACGAAACGTTGATTCAGTTGTATCCTACCGCATGAGACATTCCCACTTCGTAGTATTACATTACGCAAGTGTGACATTTCCAAGACGCGCGTAACGGCAGGCTTCTAGTTTCTTATTTGCACGGCATATGAATCGATAGTTTTAAGACGCAGCTCCTTTTTTAAGCAGCTGATCGATATATTCGATGCCCTTAACCAGATATTGTGCACTCACCTCCGTCGTTCTCAGTTAGACGCGTTCTGAGGGAGTTGCATCCACTGGAAGGTAAAGCAAGGGAAGTTCCAAGTTGATTATTAACTTCTCATTTACACTAAGATCTCCCAAGGACATTTTTTCGCGCTTTTCCAAACAAAATAATATTCGTCTTTATTCGTCTGTGGTCTAGTGGTCAGAATTCCTGCCTACATATCCAGAGTTCCCGTGTTCGATTCCTGGCGCTACCAAATTTTCTGAGAAGTAGTGGGTCTGGAACGGGATCCACTCAGCCTCGTGAAGATAATTCAGGAGCTATTTCAAGGAAACAGAGGCTCCGGTCTAGAATTCCGAAATTAACGGCCGTGGGGATTCGTTGCGCTGACCACGCGACACCCTCTATCCGCAAAAGATTTTGCCGATAAGCGGCGGTCGCTCGGTTGGTATAGTTCACTTGCGGACTAAAGACAGGAAGTTTGTTTTTGTTTTATTCTTTTTTATCCGCATCTTTCACAATTTCGCAATATTTCGATGGGGGGGGGGATTGTGTTAATTGGGAAAGACATCGAAGAAAGAAGGCATTTTTTTTTATTTCACACCAACGCGAAAGTCTCCCGTGTAATATTTTCCATGAGGTTTCCAGTCATAGCAGTACGTGAGCGTCACGTGACCCGGTCACATTACCCACGGTAATTATGAACACTGAATGAAGCATGACCTATTTAGCCATGGGCTCAGGGTAAATCTTCACTCATGTTCGTTCAGTTGCATACGAGTACAGGCGCTCTCTTGGAGTAGCTCTATCAGCTAACGGAATCTCAAGGTATATAGTTGCTATTCAAAATGTAACCTATCGTAAGAGAGCTCATTTATTTACAATAAATCTCTACAGAACACTTTTTAGTATTATATCACATTTTTATTTTTTATCTTAAAACTAACCAATTTCATGGAGTTCATACCTTCTTGAGAAAGTACCAGCCCTCAGCTACTGAAGAATGTCTCAAGATTTCAAGGAAATCGAACGCTCATTACCGTGTTCACAAGAGCCCGACACTGATCCAAATCCCGAGCCAGATGAATCCAATCCATACCATATCATCCTATTTTCCTAAGATCCATTTTAATATTAATCTTCTATGTACGTATTGGTCTTACTAGTGGTCTCTATTATTCTGGGTTTCCCTCCAAAAACATGTATGCATTTCACTTATAACCATGCGTGCTACATGCTTGCCCATAGCATTTGCTCTAACTTCATCATTCTAATATACTTGGTGATGAGTACAAGTTATGAAGCTCTTCGTTAAGATGTCTGCTCCAACTTCATCCCTCTTCTGACTGAACAATCTCCCCAGCATCCTGTTCTCAGATATCCTCTACGTCATTCCTTTAATGTCATAGACAAAGTTTCACAACCAGACAGAACTACAGGAAAAACTTTAGTTTTTCAATTTTTACATTTTTAGAGAGCAGCAGAAGAGAGGACAAATGTTCTGAACTGAATAATAGCAAGCCATACTTTAAAGTTCTCCGTAACCAATGCCCTTCTCTTTTGCCACCTTAAAGTATCCCTGATTTTATTACGCGTACCTCAGTAATAACAGAAGAACAGAAAAGCGCATGACCTAACAGAATAAAAACGTGGCGAGGTTGAAGGTAGTTGTTTTGACTAGCAAGTCTTCAGACAATCGGTTGGATCTGCTATTATCTCGTAACCTGTCTACAGTCACACCCTATCAAGCGCACAAAGTAAAAATTTCAGATTTGAATGCAGCTTCACTTGTCGTAGGATATTTAATGCTAACAAATTAAGTCTAACTAATCCTTTCTATCCTACGTACATATATCTCACTTAGAGAAAATCCCCTCCCTCACAGCCTTATTTGGTTTTTTCTTTTTGTTATCTGAGAAGGTCGCTGGAAGAAATCTCTTCCGCGATCTCTCAAAATCTAAAAATTGTCTATTGTTGGATTTTCATCAATAACATTTATACCTTACATATGAATATGATCAATATAGGATCACATTTTTAAAATGAAATCCAGCATTGAACCTGCAAGAAATGAATTGAGAGGCAGTAATAACGCATGTTATAAAAATATTACGTTATTTAAATTTGTTCAGTATAAAATTAATGTACATAATTGTTGACATTGCTTATGTTTATTCAGGATTCATTAACGACTTATAGGGTTTTATGCCACCTATTCAATTCGTTAGAAAGGGCGTATTTGTATTGTAGTAACTATGCAGTGTACAATGGAGTGTAAATGTGAAAGATGCAAATTTCAGTTCCAGTATTTCGAATTTACATTTCAAGAAATGAACGTGGTTGCAAATAGAGTCATGTTAATTGAATCCTATTGGTTGTAATTTTCATATCCCTCTTGTTTTGCGTATATACTATACAGTTTTTAATATTAATTATACTTAAGAACCCTCAGTTTGTAAGCACTGTGTGTGGTCGTTACACTTCTCTAATTATTCAGTTCCTTGTACAAATAAAGTGTAAAAGTTTTAAAAACTGACTTACGTGCTTCTCCTCTTAGTGTAAATTTCCAAAAGTTGTAACTACTCAAATAAACACTGATATATTTGTAGGCTCCTTTCATTTTATTCCATATGTTTTCTACATTTAAAGTATTCAAGAATTATGTATGTGAATTTTGTTATGTTATCTTCTCGCCCCTGCCCTGGAAGACCATTCTTTGTAGCAATAGAAAATAGCTGACATGTAGAATAAGAGGCAATCGATATATGTTGCCGCCCAAGTGATCGATCTTGCGGTTCATGGATGCAAACTGCTGCAGTTTTAATTAAGCACGCTACTGTTTAGTAAGTTGTTTTATATGCCGTGGCCAAAAGACTTGCTTGAAGAGCTGGACTGACTGGAAGACAAACTTTTGGTACCATGACCGCTACTCCCGGAAGAAGCGACGCTTGAAGAACTCGACTGACTGCCACTGCCTCCCAAGCCACCTCCACTGCTGCTGCTGCCGCTGCTCTGAGAAGAAGAAGAACTTCCGGAACCTCCCAATCCTCCTTCAGAATGACTTTCGCTTCTAGCGCTGCTGGAAGATTGGCTACCTCCAACTCCGCCGACAATTCCACCATGGCCTTTACCACCTAGTCCTGGTCCTCCTCCAATGCCTGGACTTACATCATGAATTCTACCACCCCCGATCCCTGGTCCTCCTCCAACGCCAAACCCTGGTTTTCCTCCTATTGCTCCAGCCTGGCTTCCAGCACTACTGGATGCTCCAGACTGGCTACCAGAACCTCCATGTCCGTGTCCGCCAAATGAGGAACTCCCAGAACTACTTGAGGCCTCAGACTTGCTGCCGCTGACTCCACCGAACCCAGGCCCTGCCACTACAGGCTGATGGCCACGATGATGATCTGGTGAACGCCGCAGTCTCAGAGCTTCGTCTTCCCCGTCCCAAGAGGGAACGGCATACACCAGTGGATAGGGCACGAACGGGTCTTGGACGAGGAGAGCTGTAAATAAAGTTACACTGTTTAGTCCAGCCCTCCTTGAAGCCTTCCCCATGGCGGCTTACTTCAGTACAGGACATCTCACGGCACGTCGAACCACATATTCCTGTGCCGTATTTGGGTCTGTGTCTGAACTGTTTTTATGATATTTCACCGGTTTTGACTAGAGCAATTCTGAAACATTCTTTGCATAAAGCGCATAATATTAAAGCAGACTAAAGCCTACCGTCCGCCCAAATGTTTCACAAGTGAAACTACTCAGTGGAATTCAATGGTGTTTCCTTGTGAATGTGCACACTAGAATAGGTTTAACGGATTTCATTTTGACCAAATCTGGATCATTACTTTATAGCAGTCACAAATTAAGCTTCATCAGATTTGTCAATTGCAGCTCATCTACAAATTATTAACATTCGACTTGCCGTGACCCATAAAGAATTTCATTTTGATATTTTTCTCGGTGGTAGCGTAGTTGGTTGAGGTACTATGCTACAAGCCGGAAGGTCGCCGGTTCGATTCGCAATGAGGTGAATTTTTTCAATTGACCTAATCCTTCAAGCCGCACTATGGACCTGGGGTTGACTCAGCCTCTAACAGGAACCTGCCTGGGGTAAAGGGTTGCCGGCACATAGGCCGACAATCTTACCGCCATCTGTGAGCTTATTGTCTAGAAAATGTGGAAGTCTCGAAGTCTCACAATCCTATGGGCCTTCACGGCCTGTTACAGGATAGCTTTATCTTTTATCTTTTTTATGTATATTTAATAAATTAGGAGAATCAATGCGACTCTGTACAATGCAGTATATATAGCATGCAACAATAGGTTAGCAAGATCAGTGTTAGTGACATATGCTGAACGATAATGAAGATATTTTGAAAATATGGCGTTACCCAGCTGGAGTACACTTCGTCTCTCTCCTTTGGAATGTTCATGGGAATTCATAAAAATATGAAATATTTTTAAAAGTACATTTTATGAAAGAGAAAATCTTTAAGACTCAAAGAATAAAATGTTAGGATGAAATTTGACTATTCCAAAAAAAGTGTAATATACAAAAAAAAACTGAGAAATTTTAAGAGTATCTAATCAGCAGATCATTTGTAAAAGAAAAAGTAGCATAGACTGAAAAAATAGCAGAAGGGGGCTGAACAATATCTCACTTTTATTACTACCCTCTGCCGATCGCAGTGGTCGCGCGGTCAAAGGCATGAACCGTCTTCGCTCACTAGGACACTGGAATCCTGGGTTCGAATCCCACTCATGGCATGGATGTATGTCTGCATTTATTCTCTGCCTGTGTAGGTATCGGCCTTGCGACGAGCTGATCCCTCGTCCAAGGAGCCCTACCGACTGTCTTACGATTAAGAAACTAAAGTGAAACAAAGCGTTTCAGGCACATCCCATGCTTCAAGGTGGAAGCAACAGGTGAAGGAGAGAAAGAGAGAGAGAGATTGCTAAACTCCGTAGAGAGTTTCTGAAATATACAACAGTAACCTTTAATATTAAACTCCATGATACACAAATTCTGGTTCAGTCAGCATAATAGAAATGCTACACTATTTTTAAACATTGCTGAAATGTTAATAGTACAGCATCTTCGAAAATTGTTTCACTGTTCGATACAACAATAAAGTAAAATATAAACTATTCTTCTCACGAAATAATCGTCCTATTCTCTGTTACGTTAACAATAAAAAGTACACTTGAATAATTTAATACGTGGTCTTATTATCAACCTATTTCATGTTATAGATTGAAAAGAAATATTTAATTAATAACTTGATATAATTAACAAAAAGTTAGCAGTTTCTCTTAATTAGACCTATAAAATGAACATTACGAAAGCTATGAATTTATATATGAGTTTCTTATATTTTCTTAGAACAAACGCCCTCTTCCTCTAAACAGTACTCATTAACTGATCTTTGTAATGGACACGCAGTGTGTATTTCATGAGATATGAACTGGACTTTCAAGTGTTATTTCGACAGATTTCAGGCTTTAAATAACTAACAAATATGCAGGAAAGTTTTCAAGAGTTAACTGACTAATTGACCGAGTGTCTAATTCCATGTGAGCAGAGAAGAATCCGCATGGTAAGGGACCCTTGGACCAAGTAATACAACGTTCCGAGAGTTAAAAATTATTAAGTTTGTGTAATAGAAGAGCAAATAGGATATTACCAAGGCTTGGCCGATGTCAAATTAATGGATCCATCTGCCTTTGTGAATTAATATAAATTGTGACAGAGTTTAAGTAAGGAAGTGAATATTTTGCAATAGATTTTGTTTAAATAAAAAACACTGAAGTGGGTGTAATTTAAATTCAAAATAATGGCAGAGCTAATAATATATTTGAGAAATTATTTAGAATTTTATTTATCCTATAATTAATAAAGTAAAACAATGTTTCCTTTCATGAAAATCGGCACAACATCCACTTGCATGAGGTGTTGAATTTCTCCTTTAATATTAAAAATGTGACTTAAATGGGGTCTAAAATCTGAGTAATGAAACTGGGGATTTCAACTGGGATGACGCACTTAGACAAACTGAGACGCCGAATCGTCTGCTTTTAGTTAGAGTCCTAAATGTAAGGAACTTTTAAAAACCGGACAAAGCTATAAGAATGCAGTTTGGAATAACGAGTGAAGACGAAGAATTAAAACTCAACAAAATTGATCAGCAAAAGTTTCAGTAATGCACTGAAGCTCTGCTTTTACATTTTCACCAATTTTTAATTGGGCGAGAGAATGATAGTTATCTTTAAACTTGGAAATATATTTTCAGTAGTCTTTCGGTTTAGTTCTCAGATTGTCATCCATAGACTTTAACCTATGGATATATGCGGATTTTAGGATGTTTTGAACCAATTTACAGTAATAATAAAATTTTCATAGCGGTATGCACCTTTAGATTTCTGTTGTCTTCTAAAGCACTGACTGTTATTCTTAATATAAAATTCTAACGAATCAGAAAACTGAAGTGGAAAAGCAGGATTCTTGGCTCTTACATAAGAAATTACTAAATTTATTGTTTCAGGCTGAAAGGAAGTAAAATTACAAACTGCAGAGTCAACAGCATTCATATTTGGGACAAAAGACCAATCAGAATGACGTAAAACTTTGTAAAGCAACAGGTAAAACCCTCGAGCATAGTTGCTGTATGGGTCAGGGAAATATGACGCCAGTCTAAAGTTACATCCAAATCAAGGACAAGTTGTGAATGGCAATGATGATGATGATGATGATGATGATGATGATGATGATGATGATGATGATGATGATAAAAAGCACAAAATACGAATAATTATTCTTACCAATTTATATTAAAGTTACTGAACTAGCTCACTGCGTGACTGATGCCATGACAGTGCGTGGTTTGATCTGAGAAGCTTGTAATTATCCGCTTCCCCCACAAATTATCCCTTCTGTTCTATAATTCAAAGATTCATCACTGTCATTAAATGTCTTTCTCTGAATAATTTTCTTCAGCCACAGTCATTCAGTTTATGTCTATATCCTTGAGACTGAACTTCCCTACTAAATATTTTGCAGTCCTCCTTGGTCTCGAGGTCACGGGTTAGAATCTTTGTGTGGGCACCAGCTACCCCGACAGATTTTCTCGAGACTTTCTTCGCTTTCTTCATGCAATATCTGACACGGTAACATGAAATAGGCCAAGACTACTTAATTTCATATCCTTCCTAATAAAGAATTTCTAATCAACTAACATTCAGCACAATAATAAGCATTTCGGAAAAGTCATTAGATACCACAAAGATTAGTCAATTATTTGATCTCTAATGTGGATTTTAGTATTATACTCTTAGATATAGCCACCAAAATCTTTGCTTTCCATCATGATGTATTTTTCGAATGAAACAATAGCAGCTACACAATAAACATGCCTGCAGGGCTTACGCCAGCACGACTTACTAGTTTCTTAGTTACACAAGGATAAAAAATGGATATTGTTTACTACAATTAGCTTGTAACCTGTTTCAATTATCTATTTATTAAAAAACGAACATTTAGAAGTTTGTAATTATTTAAATATATAAGTCACTGAAACTGTTAGTTCAGGATTTTATTCGGGACAAATTTCGTCAGGAACACAGGTTTTCTGACTGAGGATTTCGTGGTTTTTCTCAGTTCACGCGAAACAGGCCACGACCGCTTCCATCTACATTATTTCTAATTCCCATTCATTAACTTTGTCCCATTTAATGTTTACATCGTCGTTAAATAAGATAAACAAATAAGGAAAACTTTACTTGGTGTCCACTTGATTCACAATAAGACACCCATAATCACTGAACAATTAAATGAAGTTTATCTATTTCCTTTTTGCGACGTCAGAAGAGGTCCAAGTTTGATTAAAATATGTGATATTTTTATACCACTGCTGACTTTAAATGTTCTTCATGCTTGTCAAATACCTTGAAACGTGGCCGACTCTCCGAATGTCACAAAGGCAGAGAGAGCACAGAAGAGAGCGGCAAAAAGCTGCATGGTTCCAGAAATTCTTGGACTTCGATCCCTCTACCAACACTCCAGTCTCGCGTCTGCTGTCGAGCGTCGCCTCTCGATTTCGTTTTATACCCTTACATCTCCCTGGGGATTTCTGTCGCTCTTGTTCGCTAAATTAGCGATGCTCTCAGTTCTTGCACCTTTATCCGTCACTGTGCCCCCCCGCTCTCTCCTGCCAACCGTGATAAATAGTTTGGCCTTGTCCTTCATCACGTAATGTTTGTGTATAATCATGCGAGCAACATAACATTAAACGGGCATTCAAACCTTATGACAAAAATCACACAATGGCATATTGAAAAACAAGATTTGGTACTTAAATACGAAAATTAAGCTAAAATACTACGAATTTTAACCTAAGACAGCAAGGGATTTTTAACTCTCATATATAATTTTTACGAGTAGTTCTAATGAGTGTATTATATATTTTTAGTATTGTGGCGTGCAGGTCCCTTGTTAAGCAGTGACCCTGTAAACAGCGGCCGTTACATGCACTCACCAATAGAAGAACGGTATTTTCTGTGTGGTCCGCGTCGCGCCCGTTGCTATGGAATGGTGCGATAAACACTCCTCTATAACAATAGAAGGCGTGTGTTTTCTGCGCTGTAATGCCGAGGAGTTATTTTGAAGACAATTGGCGCTAGATTTCAGTGGAGAATTCAGATTTGGAGTATTAACCACAGGGCAATGGCGTTACCACGGAAGCTGAAGGATCTCCGTTGTTAAGATTCGTTACCAGGAAACGTCAAGTGAAAATATTGCAAAGGAATAGCCATTGCTGAGAGCTAGAGAGCTATTACCAAGCAACGACTAGTGAAAGCAGACTGAGAAGACAGCGTGGATTGATCTGTAGTGTGGAAATCAGCAATAGTACTGTATTTATTTGTAGTTACGACCTGTAAGTGGTCAATAAATCTAATTACCAATCTGTACTCCATATATACGTGGTGTATCAAAAAGTTCCTGAAATTTGAAATTTGCGCGCGAAAGGTTATGACCACATCGAAATGCCGCTAGGTGTCTCCCCACACGCCCTTCTTGAATCAGTGTGGCAAGCGGCGTCGAGTTGAGTGGTTGGGTTTATTGTTGGTGAACGTATTTCCATTGTTGTTTCCGTGAGTTTGCGGTTTTGCGATGGCTGACCTGAGAGAGCTGCGTGTCTGTATGAAGTTTTGTTTTAAACTTGGGAAAACCGCTGCAGAAACGCGCCAAATGTTGAAGCAAGCTTTTGGTGACAAGAGTTTAGACCAGAANGACACAAACTAACGACTGGCATAAGCGTTTCAAGCGAACATCGACTGATGTTGACGACGTTCGGGACGGCCGTCAACTGGCACCACACCAGAAAATGTC
>NW_019733845.1:702493-813918 GCF_002891405.2 Cryptotermes secundus | reverse complement strand
AAAAAAAGCTCCACAAGTCAAGAGCAAAATTAAGTCCATGTTCATAAGTTTTTTTATATTGACGGGATTGTTCATAAGGAGTTCGTCCCTCCTGGTCAGACAGTCAATAAACAGTTCTATCGCGATGTTCTAAGGCGTTTGAGAGAGAACATGAGGAGAAAACGTCCAGAGAAGTGGTGCACGAACGGCTGGGTACTCCACCATGACAACGCACGACCGCATAAGGCTTACATTGTGCAGGAATTTTTGGCAAAAACAAGATGGCAGTTGTTGCCTACCCACGCACATTCTGAATATTTAAAATAAGTTATTGAAAGCAAAATTTCGGAACAATAAACTTCCCCCTGCTCCTTAGTACTATGCCAGTAAGGGTTATGTGGAAGTGAAGGTAAAGGCGTGCGCATCTGTTATCTCGGCACTGTATGGAGGTTGGTGGCCAGTTCTATGCTCAGCTCCTTTCATTCCCTTCGCCGGAGAAAACAGATCTATACATGTTGAATATTAGAGTAGACAGACACCAGAAGTGGCCTGAAACTCCTGCCGAAGGCAGAAAACCTGCCTCTACTGGGAATCGAACAGACAGCCGAGCCTGTAGCTAGTCACTTTACAGACAGTTGAGTACTGAGTCCTAGCAACAGGTGGACTCAGGAAGTTACAGTGGGTCGGTCATGTAATTTGATTGAGAAGAAGAATGAAAAAAAAAGAGAGAAGACAAAGAAAGGAACCTCTGCAAGTATTTTAATGTGGAAATTGCCGGGAGGTTATTATTTCTAACATATAAGACATACACGCATTTGAGCCAAATATTGAAATATTGTCAGGTACACGTGACGAAAATAACGGGTTCTAGTTCGGATGACTGGATTTGTTAGCACAGTGGTTACAAGTTCTCTTTATCACACTTCAATACAGCGCTATCGCTGATTTGCACACTTTCCAGTCACCGTTGCACACGCACTAGAATTCCCAGTCTTCACCAGTCGTCACCTGGCAATGTATTTCAACACAGAAACTAGCACTTCAAATCACTATGAAGTTTTCTTGCTATTTCATCTTCAGTCACTCTGGAACCTCGGAACTAAAATTTCTTCTGGTCTCACTCCTTCAGTTTACGACTGACTCGCAACTGCCCCTGAACTGACTCTGTCACTGCATTCAGTTCCTTATAAGCACTCTGCACAGACTCCAAGGAAAACACCGTATGTGCTGTAACTGACTTCACCGCTTACGCGTACGTGTGTTTACCGAGCCGTTGCTTGGAAACAGGTTTCATAACACCGTTGTTCCACATCTGTTCGACGCGGACTACATAGAAAACGCAGCCTCATTTACTGTTGCATGTTTAATCGTGTTTACAGAGCTGTTGCCTGGCAACGCGTTGATCAAATCTATTACAATATGTTAAAGAAGCCTATGCTTCGATGATTTCGACATAAATTAGTAAATTTCAGTTATGTGGTCTCCTAATGACAGAGTCGTAAAATGTCGAGATGGGATCTGAACCTCGGTGTCTATGAAGATCACTGTCCCCTGAGATGTCGCGCCGTGCAGTCTGATAGAACTCTAGGGGCCTGCCACATGTTAGAAGACAGAAATCTTCAATAGAACTTGTGCTAGAATTTTCCCTGGCCATCAGCACAAGTCAATGTTGAGTTAAAAACCGACGTTTCGGAGATCTCTTCCGTCTCCATCACAAAGGTCGACCCAGATGACGACGGAGATTTGAGAAGTGTTGATTTTCAATTCAACATTGACCGCCCGACACTTTAGTTCACTGATTCGGCCTGTAAGCTCTCTTATCTTCAACTAAACTAGTTTTCTTCAGGATCGTGTCGAGTAACGTACTTAGTAATTGCTGGTATTGAAGATATGGGTTAGTTATGCTGCTGGCTTGAGCTGCTCGAACACTTTATTTTCTAATTACAAGTAAAAAAGTAAAGGTATCCCTGTAACAGGTCGTGAAGGTCCATAGGGTTGTGAGATGTTGGGGGTCGAACATTATCTAGACAATCGGCTCACAGATGGCGGTAAGGTTGTCAGCCTTACGCGCCAGCCGGGCTTCACTCCCGAGGAAAATTATTTAATTAATTCCTGGTTCTCATTTCTGTTAGAGGCTGAGTCAACCCCAGGGCCATAGTGCGGCCGGAAGGATTAGGTCAATTGAAAAAATCCAATGACCTCATCGGGACTTGAACTCGCGACCTTCCGGTTTGTAGCATAGTGCCCCTTATTGATAGTCTATGGGTTGGACGACCGGGGTTCAATTCCCAGCAGATGCAAGTAATTTTTCATTATTCTACGGTGTTCAGACCGATCCTGGGTTCTACCCAGCCTCCTATCCGATGGATACCAGGGGATCATTTCCTGGAGGTTAAGCGGCAGGAACGTGAAGCTGACCGCTCATCTCTGCTGCTGAGGCCAGCTCTAACTCCACTCCATTGATATCTTCACGGCGTGGTGCTTAATTAAACACAGGCAAGGTTTTATCTTACTACACTGTATCGAATACAGGAATACAAAGGAGAAAGTTGCGTAATGAAGAGTTAGATGAGCAGAACATGTAAAACAAGCTCATGCTTAAGACAAGAAAAAACACACAAATCTCTTCTCTAAACAAGTAAGTAAGTAACAGCTTCTCTGCTTCAGTTGCAAACAGTACGCTGGAACGCCGATGGAGGCGCCAATTGACAGACTCTTGGTGGCCATAGGAATGCGCATTGCTACTATATTAATAACACTAAAAATTGTTCCCGTGCTTAATTAGTTAAACATTATGCCAATATATATGGTGGAGTGGAACTATAGTTCCACTTTTCTTGACCTCGGCACTAGATGGAGGTGATTGATCAGCTTCACGCCCCTGCCGCTTTACACCCCGAGGAAAGAGCCCCCGGTAACCATTGGACAGGAGGCTGAGTGGGCCCCAGAGTCGGTCTGAACGCTGTATAGAAGAGAAATGTCTTGAACTGCGACGAATCGAACCCGGGCCTTCCAACCAGTAGCCCGCAGCTATACCAACTGACTATTTCGACTATATATTATTTTACAGAGGAGAAGCATGCAGGACTCTAGACCTGTTTGTGGACACGAGGTTGTATGTTAGGGGCATAAATATGAATTGTGAGGAAGTGAAACACAAGGTATATTTAACTGTTTAGACTAGAGCCTCTTGGATATGAGGCTCCGTAGTTAGCAAAGAAGCGTTAACGAACCCACTGTTTCCGTCTTCAAGAGGAAAAGTTAAGTGGGCCAGAGTCCCTTTCTTCCCTACATCAAGTATCTTTCTTTCCGCTCGGATTATTCTCCAACCCTGAAGATGGGGACAGCAGGTTTCTCCAAAATACCAAGTTACACGACGTCATAGCCCAGAGTACTTTATCCTTAACATTCATACGGATTGAACCGTCCTGTGAGAATATTCTCTGCTGAAGGCCATGTAGTCCCTTGTGGAGGTGGGTTAGAGTAATTCCACTGTAGCCCTGCGAGTTGCAGAAAGGCGACGAAAAGGGAACTAGGACCTGGAGGTGTCACTGGGCCACCTTGCCACTGGGCAACATACATACAGAGACCTGGTCCTCGTGGGTGGGTGTTGGACACAAGGCTTACGATCTAGCTCTGCAAAAATTACTATTGTAATATCTAAATTAGTGAAATCCATGTGGTGTATTTCACGAAAGAATAGATAAATCTGACAGAAGCTTCTAAGGAAGAGGGGACTCAGAAAAAATGACTGTATTTCCAGTTATTATAATGATAATGATGATGATGACGGTCATAAAACTTCGGATTCCATAAGGCAGACAGCTTCTTGACTACACCAGGAAAACTGGGCCTGTGTAACAAGACGTCGGGAATTTGCTGTCATGGTTTGTTTATTTGTGTACAAAAATAAAGAAGAATAAACTAACAAAAATACACACACCAATAACAAAGAAGGACATATTTCATGAAGAAGAGAAATAAAAGAATGAAAGGAGGAAGTAAAGGCGAACAGAAGAATAAAGGAACAAGAGAACAATAGCAGGAACAAAAAACAGAAGAAAAAAATAAAAGCATATACATCTGACGCCAAAGAAAAGGAAACAAATAATTAAAGCAGGACAGAAGGGCCTAAGTTAAAATATTAATTTGAACAGAGTAAGACCTACATATTTGTTGAAATAAACATCAATAACGGTTCGTTTTATCAAATCTGCGATTGTGCTTCACATGTTCTGAAGTATCTTCATTTTGTCCTCACTTTTTGAACATCAAACAGGTGGTCTCATTCCGTCCCCTTGTCATTGGTCGGTTTGCAAAGAGCATCACATTCTGTCTTTGGCTGTCTGCAAATCGTCCTCGTCATTTTCCTTTCGTTTTCTGACACAAGCACTTCAGAATCTGAATATCATAAATGTAATAATCATTGGCGAAAAACTTACTGTGGTACTATAACATTTCAGACCAAGGAAAAATCCCAAGGACTATCTTATTTTAGTTAGTATGTCTCAATAGATCAGAAGATAAGGTGAGAAAAACGGACTTTTATTGTATACGAAGAGCAGAAGGAGAGCTCAGTAAGCTGATTCTTCGCCCAACATTTCTGCCGTAGGATTGGAAAGAATTTCTTTGCTAGAACAGAGGGCTTCATAGTAAAAGGAAATGAAACACGATGAATAACTCGNATCTGTTTCCGTCCACAGGTGAGGGAAAACACCTATTCTGTTGGGTCCCTTAGAAAGAGCTAGCCTCAATCACAGAATAGGTGTTTTACCTCACCTGAGGACGGAAACAGATCCAGTTTCCGAAACGTCGTGTTTTTTCTTAGTTATCTTAAAAACTAGGACGATGGATAAAGTCCGAAAACCCAATATCTCTGTATATTAGTATTCTATTTTTATTCCTCGAAATAATTTGATGGAAGTAAGATAGTGTCATGTGTCCTGGTAACGCACAGTAAAAAAAGGGTTCCGGATTTGATAATTCGATTTGTTGGATAAGTTTAAGTTGTAACCACAAAGAGTTATAACATTCCAGATTATTATTGGAACAATAACACATAAAGCAAAGTCTTCTCACTTCAAGCCCAATCTTCGTTTGTAGCCTCCGGGACTCTGCTATTTGATTCTGTCTGTCTGTCCGTCCGTTATCTGCGCTAATCTTTTAGTCTTCTCTTGAAACTTGTAGAAGTCACTAGTCTCTCAACTGCTGAGCTGCTCTGAACTAAATTGCTGAACTGCTTTGAACGACGTCGTCCTGTCGAATCCCGTCAAAAACGACAGCGTCAAAGTCAAAGTAACTTTAAGACTGGCGGCTTACCGCCAATCGGTTCGTCTTGGCGTCAGGCCACTTGAGGCCCACGACCAGAGATTTGTCCGAACTGAACTCTTGCGGTAATAGTCCTTATGTATCCTCATCTCGGACTACAGGATGGGTTTGTCTCTTATGAATACGCTTGGCCTTTCATCAAGAATATATTTCTCGCATATAACATGTTATTGAAAATTCTTCCTTTTCCACTACATAAAAGTTCTCTCTCAGAGCAGGCTTTGCAAAGTAGATCATGTCTAACTTACATATCTTATGCTGCAACGGCAGCTTAGTCATTTTAAAGGTTGTAAGCTTTACCACCGCCAAGATTAAGTATCTTATATTTTCTATGTCGGGCTTCACCTTGTCATATACCGCGAACATGTTCTTTCTCATGATTTTGTATGACTTCTGCTTGTCGCCTGCACAATTTTGTTATATAATCGTATACATACGATAAGTTAAAAGCTGTGTGCATCCCGTCAAAGTCCAAGTCCAAATCACATTGCGACAGACGGTCAGTCAGTCAGTCAGTCAGTAAATCTTGGTGTCGAGCCCCATCTAGGGCTCATGACCAGATATTTATTACTCTTTGGCATTAACGGTCTTGTTTTTGTGGGGCGCCCTCTCTGACGAGAGGACGGGTTTGCCTTTTGTACTCGTATATGCTGCTGGCCCTTACCAGTGCAGTCATTCTCTTGTCTGAGTCCGTTGGGACTCGCGACAATATTTTACTGTGTCAGACTTGAGACTTCCCTTTTCGTCGCCTCCTACGACTCGCAGGGTCACGGTGGAGGTATTCGACCCCGTCTCCACACGGGGGTCTGTCATCCCGTCAAAGAGTCTTCACTGCTCCCTATATAGGCTCTGCACGGACCACCCACAGAAAACACGTCATTGCTCAGCAATGGATATCATGTATAGTTGTCAAGCGTGTCCACCCATGCATTGCCTAGCAATGGAAGTCTTATTGTTGGGCATTTGTTGCTGTGATATGTGTTTACAGGTCTGTTACTTAGCACTGGACGCCCTTCTCTCGTTGAATGCTCATTGGTTGGAACATGTTTACCTGTTCGTCTCCTAGAAACGGCTCAATCTGTCACAATAGAAACATGACAAGAAAGAGACAAGAATTAAAAAAACGGCAAAAGTAATAAATTGGAATGTAAGAAGAAATAATGTAATAAATAATTCTTATTAAAATGCCACCTGAACATATCTGGATCCATTTACTTCCTATTCAAGTTATTTTGTAGGCATATTTCCTTGCTATTTGAGCAATAGTGTGTACCTGTGTTTGTCACCTTGGGAAACGTAAGAGTGACGTATCAGAAAATTTGAAGAATCATCCCAGTTCATTCAACCTCCTACAACTAACGTGAGGAATATTGTAAACAGTTCTTCCCCGGTGTGGCAGCTCCGTCGCACCGTGGGAAGTCCCACCGTTGACCGTGACGGAAGGAGGCCCCCCCCACGCATAATTATCGTTTATTCACGGTGAGCGGACTGTCAGAGCTGTCAAGAACAATGGCACTGCAAGCAGGACAAAAAGAACTGAAAGGCATACAGATTTAGACTTCTCTATGTTCACCCATACGCGGTTTCCATTTTCGTCAATGTCCCGCAGCTACGCTCCACGCCCCTGCCACTACACTATTCCCGTGTTTCTTGAAAAAGGCCGCAAAAATAATGACGAAGCTGCAAATTACATTAACAAATTTAAATTCCCCAACACCGTACATAAGAGTTGTTGAGAAATCTGTGCTCCCCTTGTGCCCCAGCAACAGACAATGGAGTTGTATAGGGCACTTTAAGGTAAACAAATACAATTTTAAGCATTGATATTTTATAGCATTTTAAGGCAAGGTTGTTATGTAATGATATTTCAATAACTTAAATGTAATTACTGTGGTGTTGCAATGTTACTTCAGTTTCAAATTGCAAAAATAGGGAGTCGCAAGCCCCAAATTTAGCACTGAAAATGTTCAATCCTGAATTTACCCCGCAATTTTAGTGTTCAGTTTGATAAGAGAAGCAATTTATTTACGCGTTTCCAAATTGCGGCAAATTCTATGAAGGTGAAGACCGCAGATATTCAGGTAATTTCCATATGTCCTTCAGCTGTATGCAGGCTTGCACAGTCTCAAAATATGTTCTACACAATGTATGACACAAACTCCGTCCTAAGTGCAAGAATTTATTGTAGTACTTTTGTCTTCTTTTCTTCTACACTACATGTTTCGGCCGTAAATGGGCATCATCAGGCGTATTTCTCTCACGTAGCTGTTACACTGCACGTAGTTTAAAATTTGAAAAAACCAGCTTTCTTAATTGTTCATTTCTCCGTTGTTAATGGGTCCCGATATATCAGAATGCCCTTGCTGATATTTGTCAGATATGTATAAAATCTTTGTTAATTTATATACGTCAATTTGATTTTTGAATTTTGGTATTTTTAAAATCTTCAATTTAAATTTAAAAATTTTATTTTTTTTTTAATTCAAAATTCCCAGGGATACCTGCTCAAAGTCTACAGTGCTGTAGCGGCTACTTCTTGCTTTCAGCACCGTTCAGATATTATTCTGTGCAGGCTCCCTGTGTGCGTGTCGCTGCTCATCTTTAACACCTGTCTATGTTCTACACAGTTTCCAAACGCTTTTGGTCCCTGATTATCTAAGAACAATGGAGCAAAACGCATTTGGAAACCGCGTAGAACATATTTTGAGACTATGCAAGCCTGCATACAGTTGAAGGACATATGGAAATTACTTGAATTTCTGAGGTCGGCACGTTCATGGAAATGTCGCAATGTGAAAACGCGCATGTAAAGACTTCCCGATCATTCACTGTAGGTAAAATTCAAATCGACTCAAAAGTGAAACTGTAACAGATAAGAAAAAACTCCTCTGTACGTCATTAGATATTCAGTACTCTGGAAAATGGTTTAAAGGGAAGTTGTAAATCTCAGTGAAAATTGCGTGTTCTGCTGCTTTCTTTTGTAGCAGGTGTGGGGTGAGTTGTTCTGCTCAGTTTTATGTTGACGTCACATGAAATAAGCTTCGCGCGGTTACAAGGGCAATAGGAACTTCTGGAAAGAACTACTCTCCTACTGTTCCTTTCCTGTAATTTTATCATCTGATAGGAGAAGTAGAAAAACGTCAGGATATATGTGTATTGAAGTCAATAAACCAAAGCAATTTAGGAGTCTCTAGTGTTGGTACTATTGGTGGGAGTGATTTATGAAGTACACTGCTGAAATGATCTTAGATGGCATTATATGCATACCAAGTTCCATGAAGCTTGCTTTCAACATTCAAGTAATATTAAAGTTATTACCTTGAGAGTCTGAGAGGCTGCAGTGCTGATATTACTAAAGGAAAGGGTTTATGATTTATGCCTTTTAGATGACTTCAGATGGCATGATATATACATACCAAATTTGTTACCTCAAAAAATTTGAGAGGTTGTAGTTTTGGTGCTACTGATGAGAGGGGTTTAAACGTATGTCGTTGATATGGCCTCAGGTGGCACGATATACATACCAAGTAACATGACAATCAGTTCAGGTATTCGAGTAATGATAAGGTTAGTCCTATCACCTCAATAATTTGAGAGACTATGGTGTTCGTGTGAGTGACGAGAGAGGCTTATGTTGTACACCACTGAGATGGACTCAGGTGGCATGATACACGCACTAAATTCCTTGACGATCGTTTCAGGTACTTAAGAATCATAACGGTTATTAGCGCAAGAATTTGAGGCTGTAATGTTAGTATTACTGATAGACGTTGTTTATAAGTACGCCGTTGAGATGGCCTCATGTGGAATGATGAAAGTACAAGGGTTCGTGAAGATTGGTAGAGGTGTTCAAGCAATAAAAAGGTTTTACCTCAGAAATTTGAAATGGTATAATGTTAATATTACTGATGGGATGGATTTGTGAATTAGGCCGTTAAATTGCCTCAGATCCCACGATACACATAGCAAGTTTCGTGTATATTAGTTGAGCCATTCAAACGTTAACGGGGGATACAAGTACAGACACACACACAGTAAGTTGAGCTCATAAGCCTACTTTTACATTTCAAAATGAGGATACAAAATTGTTTGCAAATCAGTGAAATTATTTTATACGTAGAATATGCACATGGGTGCACACTCCGTTATGAGTATACAATTTCGTTAGAAGGCCTGACTAAAGAGACTACGTGATAATCCTAAAAGAGATCTTAGATAAGTAATTTGTAATATGAATTTAACGAATATTGTTTAGGGTTAAATGGCTAATTTTGTGAATAATTCGATGAAACTATGGATTCCATAACACAAGTAAAGTTGAAATCAACAGCCAAGCAGGACGCTGTACCATGCAATCAGTCAGTACGAGGTACAACCAGAAAAGCTGAGCCAGTAAACGTTTGGCAAATACCTGCAGGTTCAGAATTTTTTCGCTGCTGTAGCATTGGAAATGTTTCGCTTTTCCTCAAGGTTCTGGACTAGAGGTCCGTTTCAGGTCCGTGAGTAGGGGGGGGGGGTACAGGTACCCGTCTAGAGACTGGAGGTGATCACTCACCTCCGTTTTATGCCAAATTCGACCCAACACTTCTCGTGTTTCACTATACAGACATTTTGTTTACTCTTTTTAGCACTCGAGTTCAGCTGGCACTCTATGAATTATCTCTCAAGGACACTTCCTTACGCACACAAACTTCAAGTAGCCTTCTTTTGTCCGTGAAGTCAGTAGCCGATTATGTTCTGTATCATAGAATTTCGCAACGAAAGAGCGGGGCAGTCTTGTCCATCACTTACGTCATATTAAACGGAGTAAGAAGGGGGGAGCGGGGGAGCGGAAGTATGCTTACTCATTCTGTTTGCAACAAGAGGTAGAAACACACCTAAATTAACAACTAAACTGGGGAAAAAAACCAATGGCGGATTTAAGGTTCACTGGGTCCTTCGCGGAAGAACATTTTCAGAACCTATATGGCGTAGGTGGGATAATTTTTACAAACGGGAAAATACGTCTTTAAAACCATTACTGAAATACATAACAGTATATTTATAGGGAAATTACGAAAATATTTAGTAGCTCATGCTGGAAAGGCATAGTAAGTCACAAAGTGACAAACAAAATTTGTTGCCTTGAGTCAGACATATTTATTAAATATTATACAGGGTGATTCATATAGAACCGGCCCGACGAAATGAGCTGTAATATAAAATACCATACAGATATTAAAGTAATTTATACATATCTTATCTTGGATTGTGTGCCGTGATCAGAGCAAGTGTTGAAAGTGTCCGCCGTTTTCAAGTAGGCACTAGAAACACTCGCTGTTCAACAGTGTACTCCATGACCGTAGCCTGCGCACTGCAGACACGTTTCAGGATTGTCCTTGACCTTGCAGCATAAGGGCTGCCACTTGCCGGATCATGCGCACACCATTCGACTCAGCACGGCCCACGGATTATTATGTCGTAATTGTGAGCGGTTATATGCATCACCTGCGGAATTATTAGCAAATTGATCGGGCCGGTTCTATATGATTCACCCTGTACTTTAACGTTATTCGTGTAAGACAACATTTATTATTATTCAGTCTACACAGTTCTTGTATAAACACACTATGCGTTTGCATGTACTACATGTTTTGGCCTATTGCGTCCATCATCGGGTACATAAGGCCCTTACAACCACCTTTACAACCACTACCAATGGGTAGGCCAGTGCAGGGAGGTATAGCAGATAGAAGGAAGGGTGACTGCAAAAACACGGTATACCTGCCGATGGCCGCAACAAGCCGAAACGTGTAGTACAGGGAAACGCATAGTGTGTTTGTACCAGAATAGTGTCAACTGAGTCATAATAAACATTGCATTGGTTAAGTTATAATTTATTTGGAGAGAGAACAAGAAATGTTAACACTCGTTTGCATGAATTTCACGTTTCTTTCCACAAACCCTTTGATTGTACCATCATAACTCAGAGTTTAAGAATTTACATAATAATAATAATATAACTAACAAAAAAAACAACATAAAAGAAAATAATAATAATAATAATAATAATAATAATAATAATAATAATAATAATAATAATAAAAGACAAGAAAGATTTGTATTTGTTCTAGATATTCTAGATACAAAAGAATGATATACAACACAAAATACACGTATTTATCAACGAGACTAAACTGCGCGTATTCCATTCCTTAGGGCGTACTTGTACTCATTAAAGCCGATTGCAGTATCAACTGGAGATCAGCTTTCCTTCTGTGGTGTTAGTTTTCTCAGAAGTGCAGCAGCACATGTGACAGACCCATCCCAACCACTTCAAGGGCACTAGCTCACATCCACTATTAAAATAAATTTTTTAAAAAAGTCCTTCTTGCACTTCTTTGCCGAAAGTGACTGATTAAAGTATCTTCAGTTACCAAAGTAAAGACTTTGACCGACAATCAGTTCGTCTTGGGCCAAGACCCTTGAGAATCACGACCAGAGGTTATTTTCTTTGCAACGGAACACTTGCATTCATGATTCTCACGTAACATCATCTCTGACGAGAGGATGGTGTTGTTCCTTGTGAATAGGTTTCGCGTTTGTCAAGTGTAGATATCGCACGTAAAGCATAGGTCTACACGGTTATGGGGAATTCCTTCTATTCCCGGAAAGAGAAGGAATTCACCAGTGAAGACAACACCCCACGCTGCTAGAGAGAACAACGCACAAACAAGGGGCAAAGTTACAGACTGCAGACGTAACACAACAACGGGCTTACGAATAGAAAAGCAGGCTGTCGCAATAAAACATCTGAAGAAAAGGCTACAGATCAAAACAAGTGGACGACGCACCTTGTGGGGTGTAATAAGAACTTTACAAAAGTTAAAGAAAATTGTAATAGATTTTATTTGATTATATTAAACTAAATACAGCTTGTTCTATTTTAGCGCGCACTATTTTACTGTGATTATGACGGTTTGAATCATGAAGCGTGCAGATGCACATGTAATGAATGGATAATATTAGTGCAGTGTAGCAGTTGTAGCATAGTAAGACACCTGAAGATGGCAATTTAGGGCCGAAACATTTTGTGTCGAGAATGAAAGTATAAGAAAAAAGGAACAATTTGTTGCATTGTTAACGGACTGTGTAGCACATAAACAGTTTTAGGCAGTGCGTGACATAGTGATTGGGAGGAGGGCAGGAGAAGCTGATCTCCAACAGTTGGTGGGAGTAGTAAGCGTTAGTGAGATCAACAAGCAGCGCTGTGCAATTGATTGTACACCAAGTTGGCAGACGTTCCATTACCAGGAGTCCGGAAACACTGGACACAGAAATTAGTAACGCTCCAATCTGAATGTCATGCCATCATGAGCAAACACTCAGAAGCAGCCTCTGCAGTGCAACAAGTATACAAAACACTCAGAAGCAGCCTCTGCAGTGCAACAAGTATACAAAACACTCAGAAGCAGCCTCTGCAGTGCAACAAGTATACAAAACACTCAGAAGCAGCCTCTGCAGTGCAACAAGTATACAAAACACTCAGAAGCAGCCTCTGCAGTGCAACAAGTATACAAAACACTCAGAAGCAGCCTCTGCAGTGCAACAAGTATACAAAACACTCAGAAGCAGCCTCTGCAGTGCAACAAGTATACAAAACACTCAGAAGCAGCCTCTGCAGTGCAACAAGTATACAAAACACTCAGAAGCAGCCTCTGCAGTGCAACAAGTATACAAAACACTCAGAAGCAGCCTCTGCAGTGCAACAAGTATACAAAACACTCAGAAGCAGCCTCTGCAGTGCAACAAGTATACAAAACACTCAGAAGCAGCCTCTGCAGTGCAACAAGTATACAAAACACTCAGAAGCAGCCTCTGCAGTGCAACAAGTATACAAAACACTCAGAAGCAGCCTCTGCAGTGCAACAAGTATACAAAACACTCAGAAGCAGCCTCTGCAGTGCAACAAGTATACAAAACACTCAGAAGCAGCCTCTGCAGTGCAACAAGTATACAAAACACTCAGAAGCAGCCTCTGCAGTGCAACAAGTATACAAAACACTCAGAAGCAGCCTCTGCAGTGCAACAAGTATACAAAACACTCAGAAGCAGCCTCTGCAGTGCAACAAGTATACAAAACACTCAGAAGCAGCCTCTGCAGTGCAACAAGTATACAAAACACTCAGAAGCAGCCTCTGCAGTGCAACAAGTATACAAAACACTCAGAAGCAGCCTCTGCAGTGCAACAAGTATACAAAACACTCAGAAGCAGCCTCTGCAGTGCAACAAGTATACAAAACACTCAGAAGCAGCCTCTGCAGTGCAACAAGTATACAAAACACTCAGCGTCATTGAGAGCCTTGACGGATGCACTAATTAACTCACATTATTTGTGCTGGTTATGACATCTCCTTTCGAACCGCACAGAAAACAGCGTTTCTTTGTTTCAGTTCAATTGTTCATTGTTAATAATCTGTTGCCTAGCAGCGTGTTTCGTTTACAGAGTCGTTACTCAGCAACGGGTCTACATGCTACATTCCTCCCTCCTTAAGGCGTTTCGACATATTTTTTCAGATAATTCCGGTTTTCTAGACTGGTGCCGCCATTTCCTTGAAGTATCTCTTCAATTATCATCACGAGGCTGAGTGGACCCCGTTCCAGACCCACTACTTCTCAGAAAAGAATCTGGTAGCGCCGGGAATCGAACCCGGACCTCTGGATCTGTAGCCAGGAACGCTGAAAACTAAACCATAGAGGCGGTCACTTCAGACATATGACTCTTAAAATGCTTTTTGACTGCACCTCGTAAAAACTGAAGATTGAAACTCAGCGTGAATATGTATAAAAGTAAGGAATATTGTAGTAACCCTATTAAAATTCGAGGGTCATTTGAAGTGCCCTCCAAGAAAATCGTAACCTTCACTTCAAGAGATGAGTATTATAAAAAAGAGTGTCCGGAATTCCCAGGTGCTGTGGTTCAGGAGATGGTCCTATCATCTTCGTCATAGCTAATACTAGTGGAAAACCTTGGCATTTCTCTCGGAGTGGCTATCAAGTGGACAAACGTGATTGTCACGTTGCAGGAATCTAATCACAGAAACAAACGCAACTTCACACAAATGAAAATTAGAGAAGTTTCTGTCTTGTTGCTT
Source organism: Cryptotermes secundus (assembly GCF_002891405.2). NCBI lineage: Eukaryota > Metazoa > Arthropoda > Insecta > Blattodea > Kalotermitidae > Cryptotermes > Cryptotermes secundus. The sequence continues at coordinate 799,477 of NW_019733845.1, read as the reverse complement.
CACCTAATATTACAATTGCACGTATTTTCAAGTTCATACAGCTATTGAAACCTGCTTCTCAACTGATATATACACATGCGTATAAATGAAAGTGTAAATGTGTTTCACAAATGCATCCTTCGGTTTTTTTGTACCCGTGAATGCCAGGTTACTACCATAAATAGGCAGTGACGGCCTTCTTCTACCAAAAACTTATGCATTAGGATTGCTAACGTTCCAAACTCAGTCAAATGTACCACTGCAAGTAGTTGGTAAAGCGTAGTTAAGCAACCCATTACATTATTACAGCACCTTTAATGCACTCCACATGGAACGGAACGCTTTTTCCTTGCATATGATTCGACACTGTTTCAAATTAAAGTAAATGGTATCACAGTTTATGTCACATAAGCCCGCCGTATTTTATTTGATAGTTCGTTTCTTTTTTAATCGATGAAATCTGATTTGTATTATAGAGGTCGTATTGATTCGCTATTTCGAGCTCGAAGAGTGAAGATATGAATATATAAGCTGGTGACTCATGAACTGACTGATGAACTACCATTCTCTGAGGCGGCCGACCGGGACTGGGTCGTTATATTATAGACCCAGAGCAACAGGCAATACAACAGCAATTCACAGGCCCAATACCACCGTACCTGGGGGTGCAGCTGTTATAATTCGAAGTGCAGTCACTCACCATGAACTACTACGACACCAGTCAGACAAAATACAAGCTGCCAATATTCAAGCTGATGCTAACCCAGGGCCTTTTACAATCTCTGCGATCTACTGTCCTCCCAGACACGCTATATCTGCCAAAGAGTACATAGCGCTCTTCCAGTCACTGGGATCTACTGTCCTCCCAGACGCGCTATATCTGCAGAAGAGTACATAGCGCTCTTCCAGTCACTGGGATCTACTGTCCTCCCAGACGCGCTATATCTGCAGAAGAGTACATAGCGCTCTTCCAGTCACTGGGATCTAATTCCTGACAGGTGGAGACTGGAACGCTAAACAGAAGGAATTGGGAGCGAGACTTGTAACACCAAAAGGAATAAACCTCTTGCACGCCATAAACAGACAAAACTGTAAATATCTCAGCACCGACGAACCGACGTACTGGCCGACAGACCCAAATGAGTTGCCAGATCTGTTCACGGCATAGCGTCACACTACATGCAAGTTGCATCCGGCTTCGAGCTATCGTCGCACCGTTGTCCGGTAGCTGCAGCTGTGGGCGCAATTGCGATAAGCAAGTCAACTACTCCAGCACTCGTCACAAGACTAATTGGGACAGCTTTCCTACATACACTTACATAGAAGAACACATGAACTTGAACCGAAGGAACTGGACGAGGTAACTCAGTATTTTACCGCCTTAATACAGGAAGCAGCCCGGTATTCAGCACCAACACCAAAGCGAGGAAGAAAGAAAATAGATAATATCCCTTTCCATACACGTGAGCTGATAACCGAAAACCGCAGAGCACGAAGCAGATGACAGAGATCAAGAAACAATGATGACAGGCTTATTTATAACAGACTTAGGCGAAAACTACATAACGCCATAACAAAAGCGAAGAATGAAATGTCGTACTACCCGATTATGTGGACATTCGCCCAGATCATGATACTAAACCTGGGAATGCAGCCAATGAAGTAAATTCTTATCGGCCGATTAATTTGCTGCCGGTCACATCGAAGCTTTTTGAAACGACCTAGACCTGTCTGTAGAAAGAGGGACCTGCCTTCGTTGCACCAGCAGCACACTTATGGCGCCATTACAACATTGCATTGTCACGATCCTGAATAGGGCTCTTTAACAAGTCTAGACGGGTCAGCCAAAACGTAGACGGGCGAGAGATTTTTTCGCGATGTTAGTAACATTCTGTCAGACTACATGGCGTCACATCCCAGAAGACAATTGTCTTCAATTGTTTGTTCCTTTTCTTTGTATATTTACGGAGGTCATTTTACTTGGAAATATTATCTTCTATGCTGGCAGACCACGAAGACGTAGAACTCAAACATACTGCAGATCGACATGAAGAAGAAGAAGAAGGAGGAGGAGGAGGAGGAAGAAGAAGAAAAAGAAAAAGAAACCCCTAATATTATAGTAGATCCCTCATAGGGCATACAGAATATAGGATGTTTAAATTGGTTCGATAAAGTCCATTGTCCTTTCATGCACGCATTATTACTGACGTCTAGTCCTGAAGTGTAATTCAATGCGTGATGAGGTTTCCCCTTTCATAAAGCAATACAAGGTCAGAAATGTATAACAGGGGAGGGGAAAGATAACCAAAAAACCAAAAATGAATTGAGAAAAAAAACCAACTCACAAGCAGCCAATGAAATAAGAAGGATGATGAACATGTCCATTTTTTATTGCTTTCACCTTGACCGGGCAGTTCTCTCAAGGACAGGGGGTTATTGTAGATTCAATTTCTTCTTCTTTTTTGAAAGTTTAAAATGCGAAAGTGAAGATGAGATTTGCAAATAGCAGGCAGATCTCCGTCGTGCTACAAGAACTAAAACACCTCTCTGTTCTCTAGGCCTGTGGTCGAATTGTATAAATTAAAATATATCATAAAGTCCGTTGCACATTCGAAGGAAACACCTTACTTACACCCAAACGCGTGTGTGAATAACATGAATAGAGAAAAGTAAAGAGTATATACCTAACAAATTCCTACTGACAGACTGGTTGCATGGCTGACTGAGTGATGTCTCACTGAAATATAGTGAAAAATATCTTTAAGTTAAAAAGAAATTCCGTTTGCAGTGGCCTTGTATAAATCGCCGAAGCTAACACAGGTAAATGCAAGAAATATCATTCTACTGACCACTGGAAGACTCAGGGCTGTTGTCTGTCTGCTCGGAGACCCAGTTCAATGAATGGAAACGTTAGGTCTGCTAATGAAGGTGATCACACTTGACACGAAAAGAGTGTCACTGATTTGCAAGTCTTAGACACAGAAACATGAAATTCATATGTATTGCATGGTGGCAAGCTTACTCAACACGACATTTCTCGTGGGCTTCCTCCGTCCGCTGCGGCTACGGGTGTAGTCCTACAAATTGCAGTGTCGGGGCAGTCCAGTATAAATTTCCGTATTCAGAAACATCATAGCGACAAGGCTCTTGTTTCTAGTCACTTTAGTGTATAATTTAAGGCCATCGGACTGAGGGTATGTAGCACACCTCTGCACAAGTTGAGTTAATGGTAAGAGTACAATAATTATTAAGCCTCTGGAGATTAGGTGACACAAGAAGAAATGGACATTTGTTGCTGTAAAATTCATGTTTCTCCTCTCTAAACTAGATTAGTTCGNTGTTTTTATTTGTTATCTTAAAAACCAGGACGATGGATAAAGTCCAAAATCCCAACATATCAGTGTGTTATACACCATCGTCAGAATCCTATAGTAACTACTTGTAAAATTCATTTTTCTCCTCTCTAAACTAGATTAGTTCGGAATAAAAGTTTGTGGATAATTCCAAGATGGACGCTACTTTGTTGACCTTGTCTCTGAGTGATTTCAAAACCCAAATAAAACAAGAAAAATAAAAATAAATAGTAAAACAGGAATGATTATGAGAGGAAACTGAGGCGGAACCATGGTAAATCATACACTGCCATGGAAAGAGTCCAGAAAGGGGAAAGAAAGAGACCTCAACTGGTAAGTGAAATAAGGTACTACACTAAAAAAGAGCTATCCCTGTAACAGGCCGTGGAGGCCCGTAGGGATTTGAGACGACGTGGCTCCCACATTTTCTAGACAGTCGGCTTAGAGATAGCGGTGAGTGTGTCAACCTTACACGCCAGCCGTCCCTTATCACCAGGCACGCATTTCTGTTAGCGGCTGAGTCAACCCGAGGGCCATTGTGTGGCTGGAAGGATTATGCCAATTGAAAAATCCAGTGAACTCATCGGGAACCCGCGACCTTCCGGCTTGTAGAATAGCTTCAAAAGTAAAAGCTGTGTTTCCTGAGACACCTGTGTATTGTTTATGAGCTTATCCATGATCCTAATAATTAAATAATTAGTGAAAAATAATATATGTGTGCACTTAAATACTGGAAAATTGTAAATTTGCTTATAATTGGTTTCAGGTATGGGTATGTGATCCACATTACTGTTTCAAGAGCGAATGCTTCCATTTATGAGATGCAGATTGGGAATCCATGTTCATGACACTATACAATATGGATCTCAATCAACGGCCATACTTCTTAGTGAATAAGTGTATTAAAATATTTGAACTAAAAGAAAGATAGAATTGGAACATTGATGCACTGTCATAGCTGAAATGTTCTCCTAAATACTCAGTCAGAACTGGAAAGTTGCTCAAGGTACGCAATAAAATGCGAGTATGTCCAAACATTTTTCCAATGTCACGAAAAGAATCCACATTCTTCAGGACATGCTGAAAAGCGTAGATCTAGAACAAAAGGTCATGTGAGAGCAACATACCACATACGATAAGGAAGTAGGAAATAAGAGAACATATTAACAGGTTTCCCATAGTAGAAATTTCCTCTATCCACAACAGGACACAAAGAGAAAATAATTGCGTCCAGAACTTACATTGATTCAGATGTACAATATTGTCACGAACTTGCGATTAGTAGGGCCCGGATATTTTTAAAATGCATATGCGCATATGCAAATGCATATTTTGAGGGCTTTTGGTCGTTATTGCATATTCTAAACGTAAGAGCATGTTTCTGCATATATGTTTGGAATTAAGGACAATTTCAATGTTCCGTAACAAAATCGGTTTTACCTGTGTTTAGGACACCCTTGCCAGTTGCTATTCTCAACTCTCTGAGTAACGGCACTTTTACCACTTACAATACAAGCAGGTAGCTTGGCTATTTCGAAAGGGACGGGTGGGATTTTCCTGCATTTCTTTGACCACCACAGCAGACAGTAGCATCAGAGGGTTGGTCTCGAGAGAAGTCTCTTCAGTTAAAGTGTTACTCTTTACTTTAACAGTCTGCGTCAAAAAAGTGTTCGTGTACTGAAAATTCCCAAAGAAAAGTGCAGCAGTAGATATTTAAAAATTCGGTGGGTGTCGGGTAATAGTGACTATTCAACAGACGGTGTCGTCGTGTACTGTCAAGTGTGCCCAGAGGAAGTAAAATGTGAAAAGAAACTTCAACTTGAACAACACTCAAGAACGACTGCACATATTGCGGCAAAGAAGGGGAAGAAGAACAGCACACCACAACAGCTGCTTCTTACACAGGTCAAACCCAAGTCCTCTGTTAATACATTTTCAGCCGATCTATGTAAGGCTTTAGTATGCAGCAACATTCCATGGAATAAATTAAGCAATCCAGTTCTGCGATCATTTCTGGAGAAATATTGTGTAATTCAAAAAATCCCAGATGAATCAACTCTTGGAAAAAATTATCTACCTTTGCTGTATGAATCTACTCTGGAGTCAATCCGTTCTGACATCGGAGGGAACTGTTATCGGTGGATGAGACAACCGATTTATGTGGCCGATACATAGCAAATTTCGTAGTTGGTAAGCTACATCCAGATGAACCCGGCAACCCTCATCTTCTTGCTTGCAAAGTACTAGAGAAAACCAACCATAGCACAATCATCATCATCATCATCGTCATCACTGGCACGACAGCCCTTTGTGAGCCCTGGCCTTCCTCAGGATTGCTCGCCATTCTTCTCCATTCGATGCCACATTCCTCCAGTTCTTTACACCCAAAATTCTTATGTCCTGCCACACACATCCTTCCCATCTTAATCTTGGTCTTCCCACTCTCCTATTTCCTTCTGGTTTAGTATTAAGCATTTTTTTAATCGTTCTATTCTCGCTGGCACGTATTATGTGTCCAGCCCATTCAAGCCTTTTCACCTTTATAAATCCAATAATGTCTGGTTCATTAAATAGTTTGTATAGCTCATGGTTATACCTCTTCCTCCATATTCCATTTTCTTCCACTGGTCCAAAGATATATCTCAAGATCCTCCTTTCAAATATACGTAACAGTTTTCATCTGTCAAAGTTTCACACTTCTCTGGCCATTATCTCCGTAACCATTCAACTTTGGACATTAGGTGTTTTGGGTTATATAGGCATACTTTGACATAAGGAACACCCTCCCGAAGTCTGGCACATTCCTCCTGGGACACCCTGTATATGCCAGCGGTGAGGTATCGGCAAGAAAACCAAGGCTATGATGAAGAAGTCAGCTGATGAACGTAGTATTTCTGCATTCTTCATATCAAGTTATAAATTCGCAATTCCGACACTTAACCTGAGGCAAGCCTTTCGAAATTGTTTTGTCTGACAGTCATAAAGCCTTAATTGCCACCCGCGAACAGCTCCTGTCGGGTGTCGCAATGTGCGCTGTGGAGAGGCTCATTCGCTTTCTCTAGAGACTGGGTCACACACGGAACATCCTCATATTGTACGTGTACCTCGAGACCATTTATCACGGCTTACATTCTGTTAGACAAGCAGGTTGACTCGCGGTAAAGCAACTTTGCTTCTCAGCCGAGGAGTTCATGGCGAGCGCATGACAAACTGGAAGGATGCGATGAGGTCATGAGGAGACATCTTAGTCAGGATAACCGCTGAGACGGCAAAGATTTTAGTCGGGTTCACACGAAATACACGTCTTCAGCATTATCACTATACTAACCTACTCGGAGACATTCCACTCAGGTTGATGCAGGTGCGTACAGCGCATGTGACTTGAGAAGTTGTTTTGCTGTAAAATAGTACTGGACCGCCTCTGTGGTCCAGTGGTCAGAGTTCCTGGCTACAGATCCAGAGGTCCCGGGTCTGATTCCCGGCGCTATAAGATTTTCTGAGAAGTAGTGGGTCTGGAACAGGGTCGTGAGGATACTTCCGGAACTATTTCAAGATAATAGCGAATCCGGTCTAGAAAACCGAGATTAACGGCCGTGTGGATTCGTTGCGCTGACCACGCGACACCCTCTTTTAGCCAAAGTTGGCACTAACTTCACCGACAAGCGGCGGTAGCTCGGTCGGTATAGTTCGCTTACGGACTAAAACCACCCACGGGGAAAGCCCACGGCAAGATAAGTGGGACCCAGAGCCAGAGTGAACGCAGTGACGAAGGAAATATTCTTCCCTTCCAGTTGGTAACCACTTCTCAATCAAGTTTGTAGACGTGCATCACGACCATGCTACACGTATTTTCAGTTCGTTATTTGCAATACATAAATCATAATTATGTCCAACTTAAAGTAGGCTAATCCTTTATGTTACAGCTGCAGTCTGACTCTGTCGTTGCATTAAGTTCTTAATTATGCAGTATGAATCTTAGAAGAATTACTTAAGAAATTTTTCCTCTCGGCTTTACCCATTATCTGGATAAAAGGGTGGTGACGTTCAGGAGACTGCCTGTGTCACTATCTTCACGTTAAACTAAAGGGTACATTCTCTGTGGTACTCATTAGAACAGTGACTCTAGAACTCTCTGAGGTTGAGATGGCGTGACTAACATGCAGGCCTTGACATCTGTGACAGTGACAATAATGCCATTTAGCAATTTAAGGGAAATAGTTACCAAAGAACCTTAACAATTTCTAATAAAATTTTTTCCTATTAAATAATATGTTTGTAATTTAATGTGGGCTTTCAAAATTGGAGTTAATTCAGAATTTCATATCTGCCACTTTTTCTACAGCAATTGTGGGATGGGAGGGGAGCAGCTCTCATTTTGGAAAAAGCTGCTTTGTTCAACGCTGGGAGCTGGAGCAACGGGCAAATGAACATAATGAATTTTATACAGTCGTTTTATCAGTTGTGCCCTTAGTTAAATTTGATTTTGTAGTAGAAATACGGTTATTGCGTGCATTTCCTTGAGTTAGCTGCTGGTCCATGATCGAGCACAAAAAGAGATGTTGTAGGCGAACGGTACTCATGATAATACGGAAATTATAGAAAAGGCAGATCAGAACTAATTCTGGAAAATTAACAGTGACTATGAAGAGAGTAATTTCTATGCTTTCCCGTTATGATTGCCGGGAGGCTTCTCTGGCTTCTCAAAGGAAGACATTCATCCCGAGCTGGTGGAGTATTATCATGATGAAAACCTAAGAGATGTTTTGCTAGAGAAATAATTACACTGTTCCGCAACAGGGCCGTTCTGGAGGCCAGGATGAAGTCCTTTTACTTTACATCACTGCTGTTAGACGTTACAATTTGTCTACGAGTACTATCACAGCACTGCAAAATTCTTATTTCTAGCGTATAGTGCACGTACTGAACCCATACAATGATGGCTTTCATATCCTACATCCTATTTCTATATGAAACAAAATGTTCTGCGCATTAGTAAACAAACTACCGTAACTACTGAGAATCCTCTTCGATATTTTCAAAGATCGTTCCTTGGCAGTAATGGCTGACAGACTTTACAGTACGTTGTACTGCATAGCAATGTCTCTGTTGTAAAGAGGATATCTCCTCTCAAAGAGCTGACCAGCTGCTTCGAAAATATTTGGTATTCAGAAATGTCCGTTAAAATACACTGAACTTGCCGTCTCTTCTTAGGTCTATACATCGTGTCTCTTTGCAAGTGAAAGTTTACCACGGATACACAAAATTAAGATATAAAATGTTTACTAAACAGAACTCAGCACAGAAAAATTAAACAGATGTGGCACAATTTCAAGTCCTGAAATACAAACAGCATCCACGACATCTCGATCTGTGAGACACGATTCTCTCGTTGCCTGCAATTCATACTGAACAGCCCATGGTGATGTAAGGTTTCATCTACCGAACCTGAAACAAAGGTGATATAAACAAAAATTGCATCTGCATTCATTATTATGCCTTATTTCCATGAAATGCACAAATGCAAAGTGTCGCCAGAATTACCGTATTTACGCATGTATAGGCCGCGTGCGTGTATAGGCCGCAGCACAATTTTCAGACAGAAATTATAGAAAAAATAATTTTCTTGGAATATTATTTCAGGAGTAGAACACTCTGTACTACTAATTATGAATATAATTTTTTTAAATGAAGTGTGATTTCGAATATTTCGAATATAAGCCGCGCCCCAGTTTTCCTCTTGAAATTTTTGGCAAAAAATGTGCGTAAATACGGTACTATATGACGTGCGCTCTTAGCTGTGTACCCTCCACGATCCTATGATACAATTTTGCCAGCAATGATCTCAAGAGACTGTCGAGCTGGTAGCTGAGCTTCGCTGAAGAAGATTCCACTTGATGTGTGGGAAAGGAGTAGCAGGCCTGAGCCTTTTCACTGTTTGTGAGGCAGAAGGATGGTAGCTTCGAAGATCTGAATGTGACATTTCGTGATGTCGAGTTATGCGAGGGGCAAGCGGTCGCGTAGTCGGTTCAGGCACTGTGCTACAGTCACGAAAGTCGCGGAATCGATTAATCGATTCCTGATGAGATAATTGGGTTCTTCAATTGAGCTAACCCTTCCAACCGCACTATGGCTCTGGGGTTGACTCAGCCTCTAACAGAAATGAGTAGCAGGAATCTTCCTGGGGGTAAAGGGAAACCGGCCCTTAAGGCTGAACTCACCGCCATCTGCGAACCGACTGTCTCGAAAAATATGTAGAAGCTTCGACGTCTCACAAAACTATGGGCCTCCACGGCCTTTCGCAGGCATACCTCTTTTCCTTTGAGGAGGCTGCGACAATTACCTATTACTCCTGTTATTATGTTAAAATCTAAGTTAAGGAAAGGAAAAATATTACGTAAAGCTATCTTTGTAACAGGCCATGGAGGCCCATAGGGTTGTGAGACGTCGAGGCGCCCACATTTTCTGGACAATCGGCACAGAGATGGCGGTGAATTTGTCAGCCTTACGTGCCGGCAGCATTTATACTCAAAGAAATATTCCTGGTACTCATTTCTGTTAGAGGCTGAGTCGATCCCAGGGCCATAGTGCGGCTGGAAGGATTAGGTAAATTGAAAAATCCAGTGAACTCATAGGGAACTCGCGACCTTCCGGCTTGTAGCATAGTGCCTCAAGCAAATACGCTAGCGCGTGCCCCAAATGTTAAATTAACTATGAGCACAACTGTAGGACAATTTTCATCAAAGAGAAAAAGATTTCTTAATTGGTACCTTGGTAGTGCCCCTGCTAAACAAAGGTTTGTTCATTCTGGGCTTAAGAGGTTGAGACTCGCGGTCACATGGGGACTCCACATGCATTTTTAATTTAGCTTGGTTTGTAGGTAATATCTCCGGTCTAGAAAACCGAGATTAACGGCCGTGTGGAGAGGGGGATGTAGCACGCATTGAAACAATGACAAATGCACACAGAATGCTAGGAATTCATGAAAGGAAAAGACAACTTGTGAGACCTAGGCATAAAAGGAGGGTATTTCTAAAATAGACCGTGGGGAAAGAGAGTGTGAAGATCTGAAATGAACGGAACTCTTGAGAGTATGGTCCAGTCCTGGGATCTTATGAGCACGGTGATAACTGTTCGGGTTTTGTAGCAGCAGACAGTATATTGGCCAGATGATTAATTATCATATTTCAGGGCAGACCCAGTACTTAGCTAATCCCATAGTCAGCTATCTTAGGCTAGAAGTGATATTACAACATAATGGGAATCACCTAACAGTTCATGCATTTCATAAGCAATTAGTGGTATGTAGAATTACGATCTGCATTCTTTGATATTTTTCTATAACTCCGTTGCTTTGATGCTCACACTTTATAGTTAATTTATTGTTACGGATCTAACCAAGAGATTAAAACCTGTAGACAGGTTACTGAGCCGAGGTCTTATACGAAGATTCCATTAAAAATATAGTATATGGAGAGTCAATGGAATCAGAGTTACAGGCCACTTACGTGTATGTTTCACATCATGCAGTAAAGCAAAAAAGTAAAGCTATCCATGTAAAGAGCCGTGGAGGCCCATAGGGTTGTGAGATATTGAATTTCCCATATTGTTGCAGACAATCGGCTCACAGATGGCGGTGAGATTGTCAGCCTAATGCGTTACTAATTTCTGTTAGTGTTGAGTCGACCCCAGGGCCATAGTGCAGTTTGAAGACTTATGTCTAATGAAAAATTTAGTAACCCCGTCGGAAATCGAAACCGCAACCTTCCAGCTTGTAGAATTCTGCCTCAACAAACTGCCTTCCCCCTTATATCNTGCCATGCCCTCCATAACTGTCACGCCCCTTGTAACCTCCATGCCCTCCATAACTGTCACGCCCCTTGTAACCTCCATGCCCTCCATAACTTTCAAGCCCTTCACTGCCGCCATGTCCTCCATAACTGTCACGCCGTTCGTAACCGCCATGCCCTTTATAATCACCATAATTAGCGTCACCCTCATGGCCTCCATATTTGTAGTACCCGTCATAGATGCCTCCGTAGTAGCCTAAGTGCGCCCTGCAAAGAAAAAGGATTAAAACTTATAACAAGAATCCTCTAGTTTAATCAGATATTTCCGAACAAGCTGAAAGAAAAGCAAAAAGAAGAGAAAATGGAGAAAGAAAGCCATAAAGGCAAAAACATAAAAAGAATAGGGAGGAGAGAATAAATAGTCAAATCGATTATAGTGAGTTAAGGGCCTTGGAACTAATCATTGCAGTAGTGGAAGAGATCAGAAAGTTATAGGACAACAATAACAGGCAGGAAGAAGAACAAAGAACGAGGAGGTCTATAAAAAGAGCGAAACAAAGAGACAATATTGTGGCGTGTAGACCCGTTGCTAAACGTTGACTCTGTAAACAACAGCTATCGTCATGCAAAAGGCGAATAAACAAACATTCGTTTCTATGCAACGGTCGAGGTATTGTCAGACTGTGAAAATGCAAAGGTGTTTTCTATTTGGTTCGTGCCGAAATATTATAAGCAGGGTCAGTCGATTTCCGGAGTTGGAGTTGTGTGAAGTATGTGAAGTAACTGGTTGGTGAGTGAGAGACTTCAGTTGACAGAGAAGTTCAGTTAAAGGTCGGCCTGTAAAGAAAAGACTACGAGGTCGGTGTGAAATGGACCCCAGCCTGGGATCCAGTTCGTTGAGTTGCCGGTTGATAGTTGACAAGGTCTGAACGGGTGGCTGTGACAAAAGAACCCGAATGCGGCAGGTTGAAGAATCTCCTTCGGTAGAAGCCGTTGTCAGGAAACGGATAGTGGAAACTGTAATAGACTGAGGACACTAGTCTGTGTGTTTCAGTGATCTGTAAAGTGCAGCCCCGAGTGGTGTACACAAGTGGCCAATAAATTCATTCACCAATCCGTACTCCGTCTATAGTCACACACACCCTAAAATACGTGAGAATATGAAGAGGACTAGGAAGCACAAAGAAGGATAAGAGGGAGCAAAAATAAAGAAGAGGAAGGCACGAAAGAGGATGAGGAAGCACAAAAGGAAGAGACGGCAGAGGAAGTAGAAGAAGACAAAAAGAGGAAGAAGAACAATTATTATAATTAAAACAACCTTAAGACGAGGGGGAGGATATGGAAGAAGTAAAAGGAAACGAAGAAGGAGAGAAAAGAAAGAAGAAAATCCTACTCAACAGATACATATAATTTAAAATGACACAATGATATACTGCTTACCCAACAGCAAGGCCCGCCAATTTTCCAATAAGCAATCCCTTCCCGAATGCCAGCGCCTTTAGCAGAAGAATGGACCGCTTCTTTCTCTGCAGTGGCTCGTCCTCTGCTGACGTCTCACCCCCCACGGAGACATCTGATTCTGGAACATCGACATACTGAAATTGTAAGACAGTCGCGAACATAATTTTGTCAGATCGCATACAGCACAGCTTCTGTCACTCACGAGCAGGTTGACTCAGCGAGAGTGCGCCTGGTTCGACTCCCGTCCGGATACACGTTACAATGTTCCACGATTTCCGAAGTGCTGACATTTTTCAGGCGAATATCAAGAGAATACGTTAAGAAATCACGTCCGTTTCCTTCGGCATCCTTCAAATTCATCATTCAGAAACAGCCAGCTACATGTCACGGGACACTACGCACGCCTCAGCTCTTGACGAAGAATCACCAGGCGACGGCTATTATTTGATAATATTATATAGTATACTAGTAGACCACAATTGGGACACTGACATAGGGAAACACGACAAACTGATAGCCGCAAAACAGCTGGATAAAATTAAATTTAACAACCAGCATGAAGTAAAATAAAGACTTGCACGAGAGGAGCACGGGAAACAAATACAGTGCAGTGGTCTCACTCGAGGATAGATTTCACCTGATGATGGCACAAAGAGGCCGAAACATGTTGTGAATATAAATTAGTAAAAATACACGTAAAACCAAGACAATTTGAGAAGTGTGAACATTCACTTCTAATATGTAAATTTATGTACTGCATAAAGGCCTACCGGCATTTTATTGATTTGAACTGTCATAGTATTGAAATGCATTTTTAGTGAACAGCATATTCCTAATGTCTTTTTAAAGTTGTATTTACATTGGTAAAAAGCAGGATTGCCGGTCACGGCAGCCGAGCGGTCTAAGGCATGCACTGTCTTCGCTCGCTCGGAAGCCGAGATTGTGGGTTCGAATCCCACTCAAGGAATGGATGTTTGTGTGCGTTTTTCTGTGTTTGTCTACAGGTAGAGGCCTTGCGACGAACTGATCATCCGCCCAAGGAGTCCTACCGTATGTGTAAGATCTAGTAAACCGAAATGAAACGGAGAGTTTCATGGAGGTAGGCCTAGGCCCAAATGAGGGCTGTAGCGCCAATGAAAAAAAAAGTAAGATTATTTGATAGGACTGTAATGAAATTAAGTTTTCAGATATAAAGGAGATTGATGAAAAACATTGGGTATTAATTGAAATTAAATGTGGAAATTGGTCTAACTAGGTCTAAAGAGAGTAACAATTTTAAAGATGAGATTCAAGAAATCAGTAACGGACAAATCCCTATTCACTGGACAAGAAAATAAATGAGGATAGAAAGAAAGAACTACACATATCATATAAAGAGTAAGCACAAAATAATTTACGACAGAAAGAAATGCATTAATGATCTGTGGACGATAACAACCAATACAATTCTTAAATTTACTTAGACATATACACCATGGAAAAGAGAAGTTATTTGACTGTAAAGAAGAAATATCAGACCGAACGTATGGGCCCTGAGCAGTTTGAACTACGGCCTAAGCCGTAAAAGAAGTAAGTGGGCCTACTGAAGCTGTATTTCGAAACCTTGCATATGTTATCCGAGGTCAGTGCTCTGCTGAATAAGAAGAGAAAGTAAAACTCGTATTCAGCCAGAAGTTTGAATATTTAACTGGGACAAGCTATAATTGAATACACAAAATTATCTATTGGACTCCTTTGGCTGATGACAGATTATAGTGTACTTGAAGTTCTGTAGGACTGGACTGAACAAAGAAAATTTATGTTTATGGGCCAAGAGTGGTCCAAGTTCATTTCCTGGTAGAGTGGCTCAACTTCTTTGCTACAACAGTGAATCTTGGGGTCCACAAAACGGCGGCGGAAATGAAATAGCCAGAAATTGAAGTTCAACGCTCAAATCCATCTAACGCTAAAATCCAGAGAGTGTGAACTTTAATTTCCATGTCCCTCGGAACTCGAGACAATATTTTACTGTCTCAGATTTGAGACCTCTTTTCGTAGCCTCCTACGACTCACAGGGTCGCGGTGGAGGTATTCGACCCCGCCTCCACACGGCTTGCATTTATTACCGTATTTCACTCGTGTTTATAAGGCTCCAGCACTAACCGCATAAAAACATCGTTTTCATGGTTTTTCTGTTTCCTTTATTGTTCCGTGTTGATCCATTGACATGGTAAAGTGTTAAATTTCCGTTCCCTCGAAATGTACCAATAATTACAAATTGTTATAGATTTCGTTACTTACGTTACAAATTCTGTTACTAACGGTTTTATTCATGGCCGCGCCATAGCTCAAGCAGTTAGACGCTGGCTTCCCACCTCGGCGGCCCGGGTTCGATCCCGGGTCTGGTCAAGTGGGATTTGTGGTGAACAAAGTGGCGCTGGGGCGGGTTTTCTCCGAGTACTTCGGTTTACCTTGTCATTCTTCATTCCACCAAATTCTCAATCATCATAATCACCCAGGGCAGTTAAAATAGGTCAATCATTGGCCGCCGTGCCCAGTGGACTCAGCTGGACTCCACCCACCACTAGCGAATTAAAAGAAAAACTGTTTCATTCCATTTGTACCCTCGTAAATTAGCGTTTTCAACGTTAAAATGTTGCTACAGACGGTAGCACACATCTCTACTCTTACTATAACTCCGTTTATATTTTCTCTAAACCATGAAGGAAATAAGTACATATATACAGTACGTGGTACAATTAATTTCTGTTTGTAATGACTTGTGAGTCAGCGTGAGTCAATATGAACACTTACAGCATGTGAAAGACAGCTATTGTCATGCGAGTATGAAGCGTCCATTACACTGATCTTTCAGGACGGAGCTGAGTCCGTCTTGAGGAGCCAGCGTGTTGCTCAGCCACTCAAGAAATTCCCATAACTTGCCAGAACCCGACACTTTATTACTTTGCCCACAAGAGCCCAACAAAAGCCCTCATCTTGAGTCAGATAAATCCAGTCCACACTCCTTATCCTATTTTTTTAATATCATTTGTCCTCCCATATATTCTAGGTCTCCCTAGTGATCCCTTTCTTTCGGGTCCTCCTGCCAAAACCCAGTAATCACCCCCTTCGCTTCAATATGTGCTACATGGTCGGCCCATCTAAGCTTCATTGCTTTGATATTTCTAATGAAATTTGGCTAGGAGTACAAGTTATAAGTTCCCTATTATGCAGTGTTCTCTTAGATCCAAATTTTTTCCTCGGCGCTGTTTTCTCAGCCTATGCGCTTGCATTAATTGCACAGACTAAGTTCCAAGCACACATAAAATTACAGGCAAATTTACTGTTTTATATACCTTTAAGATAATATTTTTAGATAAGAGGCGTGGAGATAAGTGATTCTGAACTGGAGTGGATCAAGCTTTCCCCGAATTTAATCTGCGCTTCTTTCCTCATCTGTGACAATTTATTTGCTACTGTCATTCCAAATTATTTAATTTTGACCACAATTTCAGGGAATCTATTAGCTGTCTTGATTTTATCCAGCATTCTGGTGACAAAACTTCAATATTTACTTACTTTTCAATGTCTTTAAATCGGGGCCAACTTCCTGACTACCATCTATTTGTGCTTATCGACATTTCAATAGCCAAATAGATTCTTTCTATGGTCATGAAGACGCATTTGATTTCTTTGAATTTATAGTCACAGTAAACTCATGTATACAATATACACATTCACTGACAACAATTTCAGCAGTCTACTGTTGGCGCTTCTCCTCCGCAATAGGTGTTTGATCTGGTTTTACCTGCATTGAAGTCTCCGGGTTAAAGCAACTGAATTTCTTACTGTCTTAATTCTCTACATCACATCATATTCTGCCCTTCATAAGGACCCACATTTGTGATTATCTTCAGGAAAATATTTGGACCTTAAAGGGGTGAAGTAACTTGGCAATTTAGGATATTAATTCATGATGCTGTCCAGATTGGGCAAGGCATGCTTTGCAATAAGAAACATGAAATTGTATAGCAATATTGAAACACTAAGTATGATTTATCACGCATACTTTCATTCAATTATGAGATATGGGATAGTATTTTGGGGAAACTCGTGGGAGGCTAAGAAGATTTTTCTTTTACAAAAAAGGGCCATCAGGATAATGATGGGAATGAAACCCAGAGAATCACGTAGAACAGTTTTTAAAAAATTANATGTACAAGTTTCCAATGTCTTGTTGGCTTGTTGACATGTTTTATATTCTGTGCCTGTGCACATTTGTGAATAATCTGAAACGCAAATGTATATGTATATGTATGTATGTATGAAAATTCTGTGCATGTCTCCTGCTTTTGTTAGGATAATAAAAAGTAAGTAAAGCTATCCCTGTAACAGGTCGTGAAGGCCCTAGGGTTGTGAGACGTTGAGGATCCCACATTATCTAGACAATCGGCTCAAAGATGGCGATAAGTTTGTCAGCCTTACGCGCCGGGCGCGCTTTACTCCCCAGGAAAATTATTTATTAACTCCTGGTACTCATCTCTGTTGGAGGCTGAGTCGACCCCAGGGCCATAGTGCTGCTGGAAGGATTAGGTCAATTGAAAAAAAAATCCAATGACCACATCGAGACTTGAACCCGCGACCTTCTGGCTTGTAGCATAGCCCCTCAATTTGTTAGGACAATATCGACCAGAATAATACAATGGGTCATTCATGTAGCTACAATGAAAAATTAAATTCGTATGGAACCTTCAGTAGCTACTACTTCAGAGGTCGAGAAGATACTGTCACGATAAAATCAAGATACGGTTTCAGCAACTAGTGTGTCAAGATCGAGGCTGTTATCACTTTCGTTTGCCGTCTGTAATATTGGTGGTGTTTAACTTTGGAGTACTGCTAGAAGATACTTCCTGGGCTGACTGTTTAGACACGCAATATACGCCATACTTTGCACGCAGCGAAATCACACAATCGTTTGACCTCGTAAAATATACACAACAAATTCACCAAAGCTTAAAAGTACACTTGACATGTGTCACTCCTGGCCCCAGTGTCGTAACATGAGCCACACTAGGGACTTTTGCAATATGTACATATGTATACGTCTCCGTGGCGTAGAGCTTAATTAGTTACGCACAAACCGGCGTTTGCCACCGGCATATTGCGATGCAGCATTCCAGAGAAATAGAAGGCTCTGCTCCTTTGCCGTCAGTATTTCATTGTTCCACAACGACTTCGTTCGAACTGAAAATGCCGAATGGCATCGAATCAGATGGAAGAGCGATCATTATTAGCAAGTACGTAATAATTCATAAAAACGCAGTAAATATTGTATACCCGAAAAGATTTTCTCGAATACAGTTATTTCGTCCTATATAGGTGTGAAACTTGATACTTCCTTCTCAAGGATTGAGGGTACCTGATAACGACGAAACGAGAGAAAATAACAGGAGTGTGGAAGTGGTTACGTAGCACAATATGTGCTACTCATTGACCTGTCACTGAAAATCAAGGACAATTGGTGGTTGGGAAACTTAGAGCGTGTAGGAGCTCCGAAATGCTAATTTGACGGTTTACGGTTGTGGTTGTGGTCGGTGATGCTTCGTCGTGGTGTTTGGACGGAGTGCTTGCTCGTGGTTCTTGGTGGTACTGGTTAATGACGATGGTTGTGGTTGGTAGTGGTGGGTGGTACTGCTAGTTTCGGTGGTTGTTAATGGTGACTGTAGGTGGTGGGGAAGATGGTTTGCTACGATCATGGTGGCGATGGTCGTTATGGTGTTACTAGGCGCCGTCGTGGAGATTGCTATGGTGGTGGTCGTCGTGGTTGTTGTTCTTGTGCTGGTGGTCGTGGTCATCGTGCTCTTCGTGGTCAATGTGGTAGTTGTCATCGAGATGATAGGATGGTTTCGTCATCGTCTTAGTCATGGTAGTGGTGTTTGTGGTCGTGGCCATAATGATTTTTGACATCGTCGTGGTCATGATCTTAATTTTCGTGGTTTCGGCGTATTTTGTTGGTGGTAGTGGTAATGGTAATGCAGAAGCAGTAATGGGCGTAGTCGTGGTACTCGAGGTGGTCGTGGTCGATACAGGCATCGAATGCGACAACTAAGAATCTCAGTTCACACTAAGCTGACTGATGTAACAAACTCCTGAGCCCCACTTATCACAAACAAATTCCAGTCACTGTCCCCATGGCGTTGGAACAGTTAAACAGCGTACCTATACTGTGTACTCTATTAATTTAATGATTTACTGTCTATTTCATGTTCTGTTACTAGTGTCAACCGCTCTGATTACCTGGCAGAGAATAGCGAACAACACTTTGGATTTCACGTATTACTCTTCTGTCATGTTTGAGAGGCCTCCATTTGAAATTTCACCCAAGCTACCAGCTATCCCGACTAAGAATAATTATGGTCTTACCCACTCCTTATACGCGAATGCTGAAGTCGTACCTTGAAATTGGCCATGACTGTGCCTTTCATCGTTACCTTAGCAGACTACATATTTTATTTAGAGACGTATCGCTGAATAATCGATAAGTAAATCATGTCAACTTTTGTTGGTGCCTGCCCCGCACATGTACACTATATTGACTGCGTGCCATGTATACGGTATAGAACGAGGACCTGATGCAGTCATCCCGATGCGCCCATGTTACTGGCACGCCTGAAAGATTGTCTTTGAATCATAATTACGTACCACGAGGTATGGGTAGTTCTGCAGATGTCTCGTCCTCTATAACCTCACATATCTGTGTGTTCACTCTTCAACACATTGTATGACCATAAGAGAAAGAGCGAAGTTGAATAACCAGTTGCAGCATGCAACCTACTTGTCTGCTGCACAAACAGAAAGCTATATCATAAGATTTGTTTCAATAATGATGCAGTGTTGCGGTTATTTCTTATGACTGTGAAGAGGAATTCTTCCTTTTGCGGATGCATTTTTAACGCATATGTTCAGCTGAATAATAACATAAACTGATTCTGTCTAAACAGTTCAGGCATAAGTTCTGTTGCTGGCAAAGTTAACCCGCGGCAGAGTACCTAACTGCAGAAGTATCGGTTGTTACATCTTTGTTCACCATATCGAAAAACTTCACATGTAACTCTTGAATACTGAAGACGTGTGAATGTGTGAATTTTGTATGGCGCACTTTTATGGGAGAGCAGATAAAATTAAACCCAAGATTCCCGTGAAATGTTGACTGTACTGGACTGATACAACGCATATGTGCATACAACATTTAATGGATACCAATTTTTGCCGTAATTCATCAAAATATTTCTATGTACAGCATTTGAATAGGAAGATGGATATGCCATAATTATGTTTTAGCGTTTAAGTTTATCTTAAGGAATGGTTACAAAGAACGTATGAAGAAAAATATAACATTGATACATCCCAGCAGTCTGCTGATGTCCTCCCAACACTACTGATCCCTAAACTATCTCATACTGTTTCCACGATACAAACGAATCTTTTCCTTCCCATGAGCGCCAACAAATTCTGCTCTGAATATTTTCAGAGTTTGAATTATTCTGTGATCAACACAGCGGCAGGTTAGATGCGATGCCCCTAACTTAGAGACCGAAGATTTAATGTCAATGAAAGGAAAACTTCGACTGGCTTTACTCCGAAAACTCAATTATTTGCTGTAGTTTACGAATTTGTAAGTTATGTATAACTGAACTGACTAAACTAACTCAGAGGAGCTGAGTCATTCTTGGAAAGCCACCAGTCGCTCAGTTTCTCAAGAATTTCCCAACAGTTTATGGAATCCGGAGGTTCATTACTATCTCCAAAATAGCTCTACAGTGATCTCAGTTCTGAGCCAGATGAATCCAGACCATACTATGCGCTATTCTGTTTAAGATCCATTTTAACATTATCTTCCAACTTACGCATGGGTCACTTATGTCGAACTTACCATGGTCATTATACTCGTATTCAGACTAGGGAAGGCAGTTCTGCTAAATGAAACTCAACACGAGAGGGTTCAGTTTCCTGGCATTAAATATAAGAAAATAAATGCACTGTTCTGTTAAAGCAAAGAATTTATACTAACCCGATCTTTCAGCTTCAACAATGGTAACCAGTGTGATTGCTAGGATAGCACTGAAGGCTACTCCTTTCATTACGCCGGTAGTCCTCTGTGGCTGAAGATAGACACGCAATGACGTTTCAACAAGTTACACCTACGCCCCTCTACAAAGATGGCTCTTATATAGGCAGCAGACACACTCACGTTACGGGCTACAACATCCATAGCCCATATCTCCCCCCCCCCTCATTCTTCTTCTCTCACGCATATTACAGTCACACCCAAGTTTTCCTTGGTATGCAAAATGTTCTTTTATCCCTCCCAGCTTCAACGTAGTGAAGATATCCGCTATTATCGGACGATTAGCAGTTAAGCACATAACTCTGTCACCTCATAAATGCAAAACGCACACAAAAAACATCACGCGCAATGACGTCATGGTAATCTGGGCTTACCCAGGGAAATATTTGCATGCTACATACTGGTTTTACACAAACAGGACGCGTATTAATTATTTCGTGAGATAGCGAGAGTGTAAAGATAAGCTTGGAATGATTTATTTTTGAACCTACATTTTTTGTTAATTTTGTTAGTGAAGCTGTAACTTTGCTCTGCCGCAGTGTGGGACCGCTGCGTGCAGTCACACTGCCTGTGTAATGCACACCATACACATTATGGCTGTGCATATATCAATGCCACTGACGATCATTTATTGAGGATACTGCCGTTACAGATCTCGACCTCTCTTCCGACCTTTGAGTCCTCTTCAGGATCTCCTACGGTTCAGCTTGTACTGCCTGACACACTCCGGCCCCCCGACTATGCGAATGTTACTTTTACACACCGGCCCATCCTGGACACTGCCACCTAAAAGGACACCTTTTGAAGTTGGGACCGACAGATGACCCAACCTGTGAAGAGTGTCTACAAGAAGAAGAATCGGTCACACATATCCTGTGTTACTGTGAGGTCATCTGGGTCACTTCTTCATTGAACCAAGTGACTTTTATGACGTCCCCATAAATAAAAGTCCTACATTTCATTCGAAGTGTAAGATTAATAGAGGGTTAATCCAAAGGGGAAGCACAATAGATCACTGAAGGACGCAGTGCATGGGCCGGATTTCATGGCCCACCCCTTACTACTGCCGGCCCATCCTGCAATGTCACCTGGACATACTAAATTTCAACCATTTCTAATAACTCTCCCCCTATCCCCCGAGCACTCAGCACGCTCAGCGCACACCACCACGCGCCGTCTTCCTACTTCTCAACGTAACTCATTTGGTTTTATGTTGAAGAAGCTTGCAATAAAAATTACAACGAAGAACGAGCGGTTGGATGGGAAAATCGGTGGATCTGAGGGCTTCAAAGCGGAGGAAATTGTGTCAGGTACTGAGCACATAGGCATGCATATACACCAAATTCCAGTACATTGTTTGCTCAAAATCCATTGGAGGGGAGGGGGGAGCAGTACGAAAAGGAAATGTGTTATGTTTACCACCTTTTCCAACTTTTGTCACCACAATCTGGTATAATTTTTTTTTTTTGTTTAACGGTGCCGTCAGTCTGGACCATTCAGCGCCAGGCGATTGGTGCATCAGAAAGAACTTATAGGATGTGGTCGTGGCCTAATCAGGCACTATACCAAACATTTGCCTGAAGGAGCTGAGGAAGAGTAACACAAGCTGAATATAGCCGTGACCCGGCAAAGATTGAAGCCGAGCATCTTCTGAATGCAAATCTTGGGGAGTTACTGCTAAATCAGCCTTCCTTCTCACTTATTTTAAGACTTTTAAAGTTTTTACTTATACAATAGTACTCGTACAGTGCATGAAAACTGCTAATAGCCTCAATTAATCAATAACCTTCCATTTCTGTAAAGACGGGTGGCATTGCAATATTGCGCAATGTACTCTCTTTTTCCTGTTGCTCCCACTTTGGGGCACAGGGCATTCGTGAAACGTTTCATTTCAGTTTCTTAATCTTAGAGAGTCGGGAGGACTCCCTGGAGGAGGGATCAGCCCATCGCAATGCCGCCATCTACACAGGACAACACAAACACAAAATTAAAGAAGACAGACATCCATGCTTTGAGTGGGATTCGAACCCACGATTCAAGTGTGCGAGCGGTCGAAGACAGTTCACGCCTTAGACAGCGCGGCCAGTGATCGACGCGCAGTGTACTAGCTTGTAGTAAATAACACCTTGGCTGTCTCAGTAACATTGCTTCAAGGACAGACGTACCGCGCTAATGTAGGGGCTGGTAATCAGCCGCAGCTGCCAGGTTTGAATGAACCACTTAACAATGTACTGCACTTGGGGGGGGGGGCACCCATTATACGAACAGGCTTCAACGAAGCGATATCTTTACTTATCGGCCTGTCCTATATTACAGCCGATCTTACTTTCTGCCCTTCTAACAGCCTCCCCTCCCAAATATCGACATGTCCTCAAACCTCTCCGTATCTGCCCTTCCTTTGGCTTCGCCATCGCTCAGCCTCGCTCCTTATCTCGCAGCTTGTGGTCCTAACTCTCCGCCTAAGCTACTTGCCAGTTTTCTTCCTGCAAACCTGTTACCTTGTACATCTACATCTAAGCAGTACATCCTAAACCTCTGCCTGTCCTGTTAAAGTCACTGCCCGTCCTCCAACCTTTCAGCCTGCCTACCTCTAGGTCTCGACTTCTTCCTCTCACCTCATCTTCCAAACTCTTGCCCCTTCCTCCAAATACCCAGCCTCTCCTCAGGTATATCATGGCATGGTAGCAAAACTCTCGGCTTATTTTTCCACTTTCGGCCGGCACCCTTATCCCGCATCACCGCCGAAATCTCACGCTATCTTCCCTCCTTTAGGCCCTCTCCCCCATCACCACCTCCACCACCAAGAAGGCGACCACGAAGATCACTTATGTGATTACGATCACGACGGCTATGACAACCTCCACTACCACCACGACCAACACAAAGATGGACATGATAGAGACGACGGTGACAACAACCAGCACCACGCTCACTACAGCGACCACTACCATCAGAACGATTAAGTCAATCGCCTTGATTCTCTTGACGCCGACATACACCATAAACATGACAATGATAATCAACAGCCTTTCTCTGCTGCTCTTTTATTTCTTGGTCCCACTTACTTCTTCCACTGATATCCTACCTCTCAGCTCCCCTTCCCTATAATTGTTCTTTCACTCTCAGCTCCACCAAAATCACTCAACCTGTGTTCCTTTATCTCGGCAATCCCTCCATACTCTCAGTCTAGGGTGAAACCTTTCAGTCTGTTGTACTGTCTTACCAGAATCCTTTACTGACACAATTCTGTCTGTCCGCTTACCTTGCAGTATCTTCTACTTCATCTGATCTACTCTTCCTACCTGTTGGCTCTTCACAAAATGTCCACCATTCTGTCTTCTGGCCTATCCTCTCCTCCACACTCCCAGTCTTATATTCCATCCCCCAGAGGGTTTTCCCACATCTCAGCCAGTCTATGGCTTTTTAGCCCATTCTCATAATTTTAAATTTCTTCACCTTACTTCTCAGCGTGCCTTCCTGGCTGTTTGTCTGCACTCCTGAATTTCAGCCTATCCTACTTCATAACTTTTTCTTCTGTTTTTTCAACTGTCATGCTGCCACTTGGCCCACATTGCAAAATTTAATCCTGGCCACATATTTCCCAGTTTCTCCTCAAAACTACCCATTAGTGCTCAGTCTCACCTCCTAAGTCTTTGCCTCACAATAAACCCCTTAGCCTCTCCTCCTACATCTTCCCTGTTCTGCTAACTTCTGATATGCCAACCACTTAATCAAGCTTTTCTTTCTGGCCTTCTCCCTGTCCATCACCAAATGAATCTGTCTTCTTTCTGCCTGGTCTGTCCTTCCCTTGGCTGACAGCCTCCTTTCTAACCTTCCAAATCTGTTCCTACATCTTGGCCTGCTCTTACATCAAACCCTCTCCTTCCAACTGTCAGCCTGTTCACTTATATCTCAGCCTCCCCTCTTAGGTTTCTGCATTTTCAAGGCACTCACGTGTTCCATCTTACAATTCGGCCTGTCCACTGTTTCTCCTGCTACCTTTCCACCTGTCCACTGACCTCTCAACCTCACCTTCTACCTTAATCTCTCCAGTCAGTTCTCAGCATCTCTCACTTCACAGCCTTCCTTACCACATTCCAATCTCATCTACTAACTCTTTGCCTGTTCACACATCACTCATCCTCTCTTTCTGACTGACTCCCTGTTCACCACTTGTCACTCACCTCCTAACTCTTGGATAGTCTTCATGGCTCTTCATACTCTCCTGTCAGCATTCCTTCCTGCATCTCAGGCTCCAGCCCTACATCTTTGCATCTCCAACTAACCCTCATATTTAGGGCCGCACCATAGGTCAAGCGGTTAGTCGCTGGCTTCCCACCACAGCAGCCAAGGTTCGATCCCGGGTCTGGTCAAGTGGGATTTGTGGTGGACAAAGTGGCGGTGGGGCAGGTTTTCTCCGATTACTTCGGTTTTCCCTGCCAATCTTCATTCCACCAATTGCTCCACAATCACCCTGACCTATCATCTGGGGCTGGTACAATAGTCCAGAAGTGGCCGTAGTCCAAGCGACTTAGTCCCATCCAACAAGCAATTAAAAAACCCTCATATTTGCTACCACTTGCCAGACATTCCACTCCTGAAAACCTTAGCCTTTGTGCCTGAAAACACAGCTCTCAACTTCTTCTCCTACAACTAACATATCCTCCTAGCTCACAGTCAGTTCTATATCTGTAACAAAACTCTTAAATCATGGCCCCTGTATCTGCGTCTTAGACTTTCATCCAAACTTGCAGCTTCTCCACAAATATCTAAGGCCATCTCCCTAACATTCACATCCTGCTACTGCCTCTTAGCCACCCTTTCTACCATCTGTCTGTGATCCTACTGCCCGCTGACTTGTGTTCATACCCTTCAGGCTTACATTTTTGTCCATATGACTGCAACAGCCATGCTTCTTACAACTCAGCTCACTGCTCTACACATTGGTCTGTCCTCAAGCAGTCAGCCTCTCCTGCTTTCATCCTGTCCCTACACTCTCAATCTCTCCACAGAACACTGTAAGGTACCACACCAGTATTTTTCTGTACACTGAGGAATGCCATAAAAATATCAGTCAGGGTACCTGGCCTCCAGACTGAGAACAAAACCCAGAATATTCAGTATATAAAGTAGGAATGCTAACCACTCAATCATGCATTTGGTCAGTGGAAATGCAGAATCAACACTACAGCAGCATTGGAAGGGTTAAACAAAAATCAACAGGTAACAGAGATGACAGGTTCTTCCAAAAATTCTCTTAAATGCAGTTCCCAAATGCTATGGAAATCCAGTCCGAATCTATGTCTGTTTATCTTTCAGTTCTATCACCTGTCAATTTCATATTCTATACCATACACAGAAAAAAACATCAGATGCTTAAACATATACTTCTATCACCAATTTTAATTCTTCAGGAATATCGATAACATTCAACAAATCACTTCATCCTATTGCATAATTAGTAATAGAGTTTCAGTAATTACTATACACATTCATTCTTATGCCCAATATATGTATTAAGGAATGTTTCAAACTCATGGTGTATGCAAAGGGTAAAACAGTTT
Source organism: Cryptotermes secundus (assembly GCF_002891405.2). Classification (NCBI taxonomy): domain Eukaryota; kingdom Metazoa; phylum Arthropoda; class Insecta; order Blattodea; family Kalotermitidae; genus Cryptotermes; species Cryptotermes secundus. Next base: position 773,226 of record NW_019733845.1, on the reverse strand, counting down.
CCACCATATCACTTCACCTTCACAGAAAATATGTTAATCATTTGAAAACAAAAAAACACAACTTGAAAGCTCAATGTTCATCAACAGAACAGTACCAGTCTGTAATTTTTAAGACTTTCTCAGTGGCCAAAAAATGTTGAAAGTTTCCAACAAAACGATCTTTTCAACATTTTGTGATGTTTTCAATTTTCACAAAACCAAAACAAGTAAAAGGACAAACATAGAACTCCAGTCTTTAATAAAAATTTTGAGATGCAACATTTAACCTAACAGTTAAACAGAAATCCTATAGAAGCACATTTACTCATACCATGACAATATATCTCATCCAGACCATATGAAGATAGACACAGGGATAACTCTTCAGAAACAACTAAAAGGTTAATTCTTCATATTAATCCAGTTGCTCAAGAGTCTGCAAATTCTAAGAAACAACAACAATTAGGAATCAAACACCTGTTGCTTAGTATACAGTATTTTCACACAGGTGCTGCTAAAATTTTTTAGAAGAGGCCACCGCCAGAACATTTGCCAACTGATGGACCACCTCTGTATTCGGGATAAAAGAATATTTTTATAAACAATTTTAATTCTTCATATTAATATCTGATATGTTTCCTTACATTTTCAATTTTCATTTTTCAAAAATCCAAAGGATAAGTACTAACAAATTTCTTATTGCTCTTGCATTATTATCAGAGGGTATGAAAGTCTCCAGCCATCTCTGAAGAACTTGAGACTTAGAACACCATCTTTAGTGTCTGAAATGCTGCACTGTTTTAATCGCAAGCCTGAGATTCTGAAAATTACAATTTTAAACTGTACAAATTACAGGTTGGTGATTTGGGTCTTAAATATATATATATATATGGGTTATGTAGTGTTTTTTGCACTCAATGGGGGGTGGAGTCTAACTGGGTCCACTCGGCACGGTGGCCACTGATTGGCATATTGTAGCCTGTCCTGGGTGAGTATGATGATGTAGAATTTGGTGTAATGAAGATTGGCAGGGGAAACCGAAGTACTCGGAGAAAATCAGCTCCAGTGCCACTTTGTCCACCAAAAATCCCACTTGACCAGACCCTGGGCTGCCATGGTGGGAAGCCAGCGACTAACCGCTTGGGCTATGGCGTGGCCTATGTAGTGTGTTACATTTCCTCATCTAAAAGCAAGTACATGTCTTAAAAGATACCAGTCAAAACATTACAAAAGTTCTGATACTTCAGAATTATGAGCTATCTATCTACAGCTCTACAGCCCTTTGTTGGGCCTTGGCTGCTTTTCAGTTTCTTAATCCTGTTGTATTTTAGCGTCCTGTTGCACCGATTCACGTCCATGTCGTGAATGTACTGAACGTCCTCTAGTGCACACAATCTCACTTCTCACTTCACCACATGTTTCGGCATCACTGTGCCATCCTCAGGTGTGTTATTTAGGTTAAACTATTGCACTGCTCGCCATCATGTGTCATTTGTAAATGATTTAAAATGTATACTCGTCATGTACCATAATAAAATTTATATATTAAAACTTGTCAAGATTTATCATCCCACACATCTTAATCCTATACACAGTTGGTAGGACTGACTGGGTGGGTCATCAGGTCATTGCAAGGCCTCTGCCTGTACACTGAACAGCACAAACACAGAATATGTGCACATAGACATCCATGCCTCAAGTGAGATTCAAACCCATAATGCCAGTGTTTGAGCTGGTGAAGATGATTCAGGACTTTGACTGCATGGCAACTGTGATTGGCGGAATTACGTATAAGCAGGTTAGCTGTAATGGTAGTGAAGAGTCAAAAATCCAAAAAAAACTGACCACAAAATGATAAATAGATACATGAACCCACAAATATTCAATTTTCTTGTAGAATAAACTTTAACAATAACTTGTTTCACATACACAAAAAGCCAGTAACCATGCACAGAAACTGCATTCCAAGAATAACTTCTGAAAGGCAGTGAAAGGTCTTCCTACAGAACATGATCCCAAACACAGAGGTCTGATAAAGATGTTCCTTAATGCTGGTTACATACTGTGTGATTAATTCATAGCTTTATTATAAGATGGCACTAGCCATGGAACATATTTATTTTACTATGCTTTATCCTTCTTTTCATGGGCCTTCTTGCAAGGACTGAGCAATTTTTACAGTCTGCTAAATCTTGGATGGCATGTAGCTTTAGGGAAGGCTGAAAAAGGTACAGCAAATCAACATTTTAACACATTCCGGTAATCTTCGTTAAACTAAACTAAACTAAACTAAAGAGCTGATATTTGTGTAACACTTTAACTACAGAATACTAATGAGCGCATCTCATTACAAATAAAAATTTCAGTCAACATGCCCATTATGTAACACTCAGGTTCCAGTACTGAAGACCTTCTGGGACAAGGCAACTAGCAGTAGATTGTAACAATCATGCGATGTGCCCAAAATTAAAGAAAACATGTTAAAATAAAAGTTAATCCTTAAAAAACTGAAATTATTAACTATCAGTAGTAATGGCTTTTCCTTTTCAAGTTTTTGTTTTATAGAAAATAAGGGTCAGCACAACATACTGCTGTGTACTTCAAGAAGAAATGCACTGGTATGGCTATTTCAGGTGTGAGAACATAGATTTTCTCAGATATCTGTTGTAACAGTTTGATCTACAGCTGTCCTTTCAGCTCAGTAGAGGAAATGTAAATCAAACCTTTCTACAATTACAAATATTTTTCACACTTTTGAAAAGCTTCTAAATCATATTAAAATAGTACAAATACACGTCTGATTCTCAACATGACTGCAGTACTGGCTACTGCTCACTCTTAAATGAACATAACACACATTATAGATGCCAGATTTTGTATCACCTTAAAACGTCTAGTAGTGTTTGAGAGTAGGCAAGTGTGAGTCTTGAATTTCTAAAATTCAAACAAGAAAACTGATTTCTCCATACTGCTTTGAACATTAATTTCATAGTCTTATTATTCCTTCTTCTAAGTATGCACGTGTGCGCACACTGTAGGTTTTTGATTATCTTAGGCTCTTGGCATATTTTTACAGAAACTTACGTTCAGGACACGATGGGATGTACAGGAATAGGTTTTCTTTAGAGCAAAGAGCTTCACTTGGCAATAACAACAAAATGCCAGTGTATTTTAATATGCCTCCCAATTACAACATCTATGATGTGGGTGCAGAGTCTGTCATAAAATCATCAGGTAATGAAAAATGCTAATGAATGTAATGGCAGTTGGTACACAGCATGTAACCACCACTGTATATTATACTGAATCAAAAAACTGTGTCTAAGGGGAATTCGTCTATGGGACTATCAGGTGTCAAACTAGGGGATAGAAAACTAAACAAACTGTCTGGAACAGGAGACCAAGAGTACAGTTTGTAAAACAAAGAAAGCATGTGCCAAATGCATTTAAAGGTAAGATAGCACTGAATGTCTGATTCATATTTCATCCAGCAAGTGCTGACTTTGTGGCCATACCAAGAAGGATGACCTCACGATGACACGACCTAGCAAATGGGCTTTTTAATAATTTATTAAAACTATCGCATTCTAAACAGCTCTTGGAAGGCCATGTTAAGGTACCATTGGGGCAACCTAGAAGACTAGTGTAGAACTGCTGAGCCATTGGACCAAGACCACAACAACAGATCTTTCCAGGAGTGACAGTCAAAGGGCATAAGAAGCGCTCTTTAGGGGATGAAATGGATGGAAGGGAGGATAAGGAAGAAGGTGGGAATTGTGAAGATGCTTAAGCTGAGGCATATGAAAGAAATAGTGAACAGAATGAGACTGGTGAATATTAATAAAGGATAATGAGATTGAGAAGGTAACCAATTCAATAAATCTCATCCATAAGTTGTTTCCTAATATTCATTTTCTTTCACATGAGGTAGGACTATGAAATTAACTCATAAAATTATTTTCTCTGTGCAGACACACTGCTTAGCGTGATACTGTCTCACATTCAGAATCATTTTCCATTAGGGTACATTACACTTCAGTGCATTGTGAAAACGTTGCTAGTATTGCAAATTATTACAGTGAAAAAATTGATCTACTAAAGAAAATTCTTATTCTTGTCTCAATTCTCGAACATCTTCTAAGTTCTCCTCTCAATCCTGTCCCAAACTGAAAATATAATTCCTCCACATGCCTACCTGAGAGGGAGAGAACACGTGATACACTCTCCCATACATAAACAAAACTGTTTCATGTGTCAGCATGCTCACAGAGGTGAAGGAACATTAGTATTTTTTAATAATTTTCTTTTCCTTCCTTCCATTCAACTTACTGGCACTATACTATAAGCAGGAAGGTCATGGGTTCAAGTCCTGATGAGATGGATTTTTTCAATTCACCTAATCCTTCTAGCTGCACTATGGCCCTGGGGTTCACTCAGCCTCTAACAGAAATGAGAACCAGGAACCTTCATGGGAGGTAAAGCGCGGCCGGCGCATAAGGCTGACAACCTTGCCGCCATCTGTGAGCCAATTGTCTAGATAATGTGGGACCCTCAACGTCTCACAACCCTGTGGTCATTCACAGTCTGGTACAGGGATAGCTTTACCTTTTACCATTCAACTTCACTCACTCACTCACTCACTCACTCATGGCCCTTCTTGAGAAGCTGCCAACTGTGCAGCTACTCATGAATTTCCCAGCATTTTATAGAACCTGAAGGTTCATTACCATGTTCACAAGAGCCCTCCACTGGTCCCTATCCTGAGCCAGATCAATCCAATCCATACCATCCCATCCTATCTCTCTAAGATCAATTTTAATATTGTCCACCCACCTATGCCTTGGTCTTCCCAGTCATCTCTTTCCTTCTGGCTTTCCCACCAATATCCTATATGCATTCCTCTTCTCCCACATTCGTGCTACATGCCCTGCCCACCTCATCCTCCTTGATTTGAGCATTTCAATTACACTTGGAAAAGAGTACAATTTATGAAGCTCCTCATTATACTATTAAACTCACTAACATGATTTATTACATATCACAATGCCCAACATGTCTGCTTTCAGCAGTCATCAGTGTTCTTTACTCCTGCAGGCTGGTGTAACAGAAGAAGCAGAAACCAGTCCTGCTGCAAAAATGTTATAAAACTGTCACTGCAACTGCTGTCCACTTCTTGGGTACATAACATTTCTTCAGTCACTTGTGGTAACTGCATTAAGTAATACAAAATAGAATATACCTGTATGTTGGGTATGCAGTATTGATTTTAATGCCAAATCTATGTATTCTTTTATTGTTTATCTTCAGCACAAAGCAACACATTCCATTTCATGGCATACACAGTTATCCCCAATCTTTTACTTACAAAGCAGAATGCCATCACAAATTGGATGATCAACAATTCAAAATGTTTTACATGTGATTGCTTTCTGACGAGTGCACTTTGATGTTAGGATTACCTTCACAAATTTATTATATCTTAAACTCATAAATGAACTCGAGGAAGCTCTTTACTGATGCAAACGAACCAATGCTGCCAACTTTCACATACCATAATTCTTTTTTAAGTGCCTCACCTTCACACCAAATTAAATCATGAAACAAATGACTAGTTTTGCTTGCGATCACTGGCAATCTTTGCAAGAAGTTTGTTGCCACAAAGAAAGGTTACAACTCCAATTCCTAATAAGTACTTGATTGTCTGGAACATGTTCAACTGTAGCCAGAATACTCCAAAGAGGAGAAAGATACCTGCAAAAGAAAACGTTTTCAGTATACTCTACACTGAACTGAGAACTCAAAGTCAAACCTTATTACATATAGGAAAAATATTTCAATATAACTTTGCTACTCTGAAAACCTCATTGGCCTTGATGTTAATTTATTATAGATACAATTTATTGTTACAAAAATATCAATGTTCTAGAAGTAATTTATTGTATTTTGTTAAATAATCACCATACCATTATAGATACAAAGTCTAAAACTGTTACTGAAAAAAATCTTGTACCAGTCAAAAGAGGAAGAATATATTCTAATATAGAACATGGAAAACTTGACACCATATAATATAAACATAAACGTTCATCTGATGCTCCCACTGTTTTTGTTAATTAAAAATAATTCACATCCTGAAAGCACTGAAATTCTTTCTTTCCATACCCTTTAACCAGAACTCAGCCTGCACTTCCTGAATGTTAGAATCACCTTTCAGATTTTTCATTTCAACACAAAAATTCTGTGTAGTTTTGCATTCATATTGATATCCACTAGCACAGAAAGTTATACAGCCTTTTGGAACTTCCTGTGGAACAGTAGTGCAGAGCACATACAAGTAATCGCTATGTAAGAGCAGTGGAAAACTGCTACAGTCAACTGTCAATTATACAGAGTAATGAAGGATATAAGATGCACAAATAAATGAAAACCATGGATAATCCAGAATATTTTCTTTCATATTCTTACAGCATACTGCAAATTACTTAAACATTTTTACATAATAGATTCATATAATTGTCTTTTATTCTCACAAGGAGGCAATGTTCGTCCATATTTTCAATCATCCACTGACCCATACAACCCAGCTTAGTAGTACCAACACACTAGAGTGTCACAACTAAATGATTATTGTTTCTTTCTCCTCCTCTTGGCCTCCCTACTCCTTTCTTCATCTCTGTTCTGTGTCCACTGATAATATCTGCATTGGTCATGTCCTGGAAGCATGACTTTGTAACCATTTAGCAAGGTTTTCTCCAACATTATCAACCCAATTTGCCAACAGTTTATACATAAATTGTAAACAATTTCTCTTACCTCCAAGTCCCAGATGAAAGCCTAGAGCACTGAGAGAAAGCGGAAAATTGGATATGTTAACTCCCAGTTTGGCCCACTGAAATCAAAAGTATTATTCTCATTTTCTCTTTACAATAGTACAAATAAATGGAAAAAAAAACCCGTCTGTATGCCTTAGGACTGCACCATAATGATGCAGAAATTAAGATCCAAACATTTTGGACAACAGTTGCATAATAAATAGCAAAGTATAAGTTAGCTTTATGGGCGTACAGGAGGTCAGATGGGACGGTGTGACAGTTAACCAGCAGACCATTACACATTTTTCTATGGAAATGGGAATGAGAAATGTGAATTAGGGACAGGATTAGCTGTACATAAGAGAATCATATCAGCGGTTAAGATGGTATAGTTTGTTAGTGACAGGAAGTTGTGTGTTCACTTCCGAACAGAGGATAAACCTGATGATATGAAGGAGAGCTTCTATGAGGAAGTAGAATGTGTATTCGATATAAGCACCATATGCAAATTTTGTTCAAAAATTTCAATACCAAAGCAGGCTGAGAAGATATATCCAAACCAGCAATTGGGAATGAGAGTTTACAAGAAATTACTAACAATAATGGAGTCAGGGTAGCAAACTTTGCCTAATCCAAAAATTTAATTATCAAGAGTACAATGTTCCCACATCATAACATCAGACAAAAATGTTACTCTACTAGAAAATGAACCATAATAATTTGCAAATAACCCAAGTCCTATTCCTTTTTGGTGGGTAATATTTTTCCGTTACATCAGTAAAGTAAAATGTGGCAGTCCTTAGGGGCAGTAGGCTGGCTTGGCTGAATAAGGTGATAGTATCTAAGGTGGATGTGAACTACTGTGCTGAAGCCTTGAAAACACTGAGGGAAAATGTGGTGAAGAGTGCCCCTACAATACAAGGTGATATACCATTGTAAGCTAACCTTCCACCCAAAGGTGGAGTTGTGGGGGGTGACAGATTTCTCTGCAGCAGCCAAAATCTCCCAGGGGCTCTAACAAATGTCCACTACGGGTGAGACTTTTCTCTTGGTGGAAGTGAGAAACATGAAAATTGAGAAGTAAAATTGGAGTACTAGCTGAAGAAGTGGCCAAGAAGAGGAACAATCTTCTTACGGAACTTAAAGCTTGGCTGAAACTCAATTGTGGGTCTAGCCAGAACAGTGGAGGAGGATCTGATGACCCTGCCAACAAATCACAGAAGTGGGCTAGTTTTCCCATCATAAGTATCCTGGGGGAGGAAATATTCCTCTTGCACCAGATGCCTGTTACTAGGTCTCCTGCTGCTATGGGAATGGCCAAATCTTTCAGAGGCCCATTGAAGGGAACACTGAAATACATCTCCTGAGGAGAAGGGGTAACCCAACTATCGGGAAGAGTAAATGGAAAGCCTAGAGGAGGAAGCAGAGGTGCCAGTATGGATTGGTTATGGTTCCAGCTAACACCAATGGTGAGGGCTCTGCTATCCCTGGATGTAGTACGAGTGGCTTGGAGGGTCCATGCTGTCAGTGTGACAAGGCTAATTGGAGTGAACAGTCTGACAATCAAGAAGAAGAACCATGCACACTAGAAGATGAGGCAGGAGCTGGAGCACTGGATGGTGTTTGATCACAGATCTAGCTGGTACTGCTGCAAAGACAGAGGGTGGCTGCAGGGTCCCCACTGCATAAGCTTTGGGCAGGGGGCAGTTCTCTCACTGCTTCAAAGGATTTCTGTGTTGGATCATGGATAAACAGATACATCAGGGGATATGGTGAGGGTCCATTGAGGGCACGACTGTAAGAGATAATTTGATAGAGGGAAATAATTTGACTATCAAAAAAGGTAACTGGACAGGCTAGTGAAGTAGGCCAGTTCTCTAAAAAACTGAGATCTTGGCTGAAGCTAAGGTATGGGTCCAGCTGGGAATAGCGGTGGAGGATCAACTGTTTCTGTCAGTGAATGACAGTGGGTGGCTACGGAAATCCGACTGTCAGCAATCCAAGAGAAAGTCTTCCTCTGGCACTGGAAGGCTCAGTTTTAGGCCTTGTTGCTGATAAAAAGCAGCCACCAGCTCTCAGATGCTTTCATAAGGGGCACATAATGTTAAGACCGAATGAAGTCTCTTGATGGATGTAGACAGCCTACCAAGAAGAAGACATGTGTAACCACAAGAAAATGCCAGTTCTGAGGGGAACTAAGGCTCAGATGGGACTAGCAGTGAGAGCTCTCGTGTTCCAGTCGATGAATGGCATGGGGCATTTGGGATATCACACTGCCAGCAATCCAAAAGATAACACTGTATCAGCACCCACCTTAGTCGGACATGGATTTATGGCCTTTGGTTTTGCATGGGTAAAGCCAATAGATATTAAGATAGTGTTAATCTAGAGGGGTGTGACTATAGCAAAAGTTCAGGTTCTTAAAGAGGTCATCCATTCAACAGCAATATCACTGAAGATGTATCCTGCAGTATAATATTCATACAGTTTCACAAAAACTGGCCAAATATCTACAATATTGTTTGAAGTTGAATCCAAAGACAGACAGACATACTCGTACATCTGGTTACTAGGGTTCCTTCAGAACTCTAAAAGTGAGTGGAAAGGTTTGAGTAACATTCATTTGTTTCAAACACTTACCAAAACAAACAGCATGAGAAAGGGCACAAGGACAAGACCTGTGAACAAATTTGACACAAGAGCTGGAGGACGGCGTTCAGGTTCCCGGAATAAGTGCTGAAATGAAAAGGCAATTCCTTATTCATCAGTATACAAGGTTACTATCACTAGTTTACACAGCTCCCAGAGACTTTCTACTATGAATTTTTTACATAAATTAATCACTTAAGATATTATAGCCATAGCAAGAGGTAATGGGCAAAAATGTTATATAAAAGTGATGGAAGTCCATCTCACTTTAACCCGTTGCCGTGGTTCGTCGTGTATGTCTCGTCAGGGATTTAAATCGTCTGGGGGGGTTCGACGTGTATGTTTCGTTCAGCTGCACACCTATGTTATAACGCCCATAATAATTGATGGTTTTGCTGTAGATTGTTAGATTTTTCGCTGGCCTGTTGTCAGTAGAACAGAGTATAAATAAGACACGACTTTATCTGTGCCAAGTCATCGTTACATATGCCTGTCTTGCAGCAAAGTTCCTGTGGTTCTGGCGAGCGGTTTCTAGCTGTACTCTTATGAAGGCGTGTTTACTTTGCTTTGAAGATATAAACAGAAGAGACGTGATGTTTACTGTTGTATATGATATCATATTACCCTGAGCTGGCCACATTGACACACTCAACTGAAATTCTTAGAATAGGGTTGTCCAGTAATTTATTCTCGCATTATCCATTGATTTCGCACAGTACAAAGGCCCAGTTCTGAGAAAAACGCCACAATTTAAGGCAGAACACTGTGGTCACCCCCTGAGACGATACGGATGTGTGTGGGGGAGGGAAAAGTACTCATTATCGCTCCAGTTGACGCCATTTTATCGTACTGACCTTGGTGGTCGTTTCGAGGGATGACCATAACTATTTTTTTTGAGCCAGCTAAGCTCTGCTTTCTTCCTCTATATACCAGCCAGTTCTTATAATAAATTCATGAATTCTGTGGTCACCCCTACGACATCTGGGGAGCCGAAAAGGTTGGAATCTGAAACGCAGAAGCACCAAACCCTTCTTATGATAACACAAAGGTTGAATTTACTGCAGCTAATCTGTCAAAATATACGACTCACGGAGGGACATTTCCACTTGTATTCCCCCCACGGGGAAGAAGACCGCACAGAAGTGTGGTTAGAAAAAAAAAAGCAAAAGTAAAGATACGCAGTATTGGTGTGGTGGGATGTGAGCGAGCGCTGTGTTTAGACTAATGCTTCAAGGCGTCACCTGCTTACATAGCCGAGATACCGGGTGTTCATATTATAAGGCAAGGTTATAAAACCATCTTTTAAGATCATTTTAGTGAAAGTTTCATCCTTCAAAGCGTACCATTCACAGCTCAAATACTAAACAACCTGCTTCCATTGAAGATATAAAGGGGGTTCATATTATAAGGTAAGGTTATAAAACCACCTTTTAAGATCATTTTAGTGAAAGTTTCATGTTCCTATCTCATAGAATTTAAGAACAATGATGAATAAATAATTTTCGAGCAAAATTTAAATGGCCGGCTGAATATATTACCGCAGGAGCCGCGGCCGCGGAATTTAAATGACCACGTCAAAGGGTTAAGCAATCATGATACAAATCATGTGTTACAGAGTAACATCATATGTACTACCTTGTACCATCCCTTCCTTTCTGCTGTATACCCTACCTTCATCCCCTTTCTCCTCCCTTGACCTGGCCCCTTGCACCCGCCATGCTGGCACTGACTTTTCCCCAGTGGTTGGACATGCATCATTCCTGGAACCTATAAATTTAATTTTGCCTGTTTGGCTTCAGAATTGTGAACCAACATGTGAGCCGCCCTGTTCTGTACTGTTCTTCTGTTTTGTATTATTATTATTACTGTTATTATATTCACTAACTTTACCTCTTTATTATCTTGTGTTCTTTATTTAACAAACCTTTATGTGGCACAGAATTGGTATACTGTACTATACAATTTGTCTTCAAGTAAAAAACATACTGAAAACTTGAAGCTGCAAACCTTTATCTCTGGTTTTGGTGCATACAGGTACTGGTCCTTTGATGAGCTTGGTACAGGAACACTGTCAGAAAATTTGAGAACTACATCTGCAACTATCCAAGAAAAGGAATTGGATAGTACAGCATCACCCACAATGAGCTCCATGGAATACAATCCAGACAAATAACCAAATTCAGATGCTTTGCTTCCAACATCCTGCAAAGAAAATGTCAGTTCCAGAAATTTAATCTTAATAACTGTAAGTTACACATCTTGTTATTCAACACACCATCTCCAAATCTTCTAATCACATGGCATCCTGGTTGAGTCCCTGCTCTGCATTAAAGTTGCATGACAGTATAACAATATGATTCTTACTTGATTTTATAAAATGTTGTAAAATTCTACTACAGCTTGCTTATGATTTTCAACTGGTGTATAGACCTCAGGCAAAAGTTCCTAAGTTAAGGCATTACTCTGTAAATCCCTCCCCACCCCCACTCCCATATGTATTATTATCGCATCATATTATTCTTCAACCTTTTAACTGTCTCTTAGTTTCTGAAGCATCCCATATACTGGGTGTTTCTAAAAGAATGGTGGGGTTTCAGATACGTATATAGTTCGTATTTCTTACCGTGTACAATCATAACATGCGTCAATCGGAAGCTTAACTGTCCAAATTTTATGTGCATCCATCAAAGTGCTTCTATGTGTGCACCTTTCGTTACCCGGCACCCATCAATGCGACAGTCGAATTCCTGCCACACCAGCTGCAGCATTTCAGATGTGATTGTCTCCAAAGCATGATTGATTGGTTCGGAGATCCTGGAGCGATTGGGGCAATGGGGGTACATAAACCACGTCCTTCACGTACCCCCACAAGAAGAAATCACATGGAGTTATGCCCGGGGACCTGGGTGGCCACTGGAGAAAGGGGGTATCTTCACCTGCAGCACGTCCAATCCATCGTTTGCCTAACTGTTGGAAATGGAACTAGGAAAGAGTGTGATATACAAAATGAAAATTTGAGAGCCATGTTATGAATCCGTATACGTTTTGCTTTTCATCAGCAAAAACTGACGGAGATATACGGCAATGAAATCCCACCATTCTTTTAGGAACACCCTGTATTTATCCACTTTCCTTTCATTTCTGTAATTTCTCTTCACCACCAAGCCCTCAAGCATTCCAGATAGGTACAATTTATCTTGAATTCACAAATTTTTGTCCTCATTTTTGTATTTGTTGTCATAAATGTATCTATCCTGCTTCCTTTGCTGAAGTTATGAATAACCAACCTTCTTGCTATAGTATCCGTCAACAATATATGGCAATAGTGGCATATATCAAATGAAATGCTTGGATTGCCCATTGAAATACATTGGTCAAACTGGAAGGACGTTTAAGAAGATATAAGGAACACATTCAAGCCATTAAGAGTAACTGTAGCAAATTCAGATATTCGAACCACATATTAAATACGGGACACTCATATTGCAAAACAATGGACACTATGAACGTCATAAGAATTGGAAGGAAAAGCAGACATTTGAATACACTAGAAAGATATCACATCTACAAAATATACTAAAAGCAGTCTACATATGAATGAAGTATACACAGAAACACAAAACCCAATACTTCTAACAGTGTATGAACTTGATGATAGATAGCACTAGATGTACTACATAGAATAATATAGAAGCAGGAGCAACTCTACTGTGTTCAGTATACTGGAAGACCACAACAGGAACACTAGCACAAGAAAACATGACAATAAATTGTAAGTACACATACTGTAATATTTGATATATAAAACATAATGAAAACCATGACAGTGTATACCAGTCATTCATGTTATATATTACAGTATTAATGGCCGCAAAATAGCTGCAAAAATACAACTAGCATGAACTAAACTTTGACATGCATGAATGGAGCATGGAGAGCAAGTACAGTGCAGTGGTCTCCCCATAAAGTAGAATATACCTGATGATGGCCCATGTGAGGCTGACACATGTAATGAAAAACTAAAAAACTAAAAAAAATACATGTAAAATTAAGACAGTTCAACAAATTTTGACATCACTTTCAGTGCATAAAGTTTTATACCTGTAGTGTCCTACGGACATTTTAATGATTTTAACAATCATAGTATCAAAATACATTTTAAGTGAATGACATATCCTTAATGCCTTTTATATTGTTGTATTGTTGATGGATACTATAGCAAAAACGATGACACCTCAATACAATGGGATGCTAAAATATAATATGAATAACCAAGTTCTTTACATGAAGAGATTACCCACTCCTTCATATATTTTCACTAAAACTGAAATTTAAAAAAGAGAGGATTACAAATTCAACCACATGCATTACTTACAATGTCAAATTTGTATATCTTTGCAGAGTCAGGTTCAGCAACAAAGATGATCTCCTGATTGGTAACAAGATTGTGAAGTTTCACAAATGCTTGGTGAACTGTCATCACTTTCCCTGTGCTCTTGTCCTTAAGGGCAAATTTCATGATCAACTTCTGAAGGGAATCTGCTTCCACTGGAGTTGTAAGCTTATCTGGATATGAAACCCTACAGACAAGAAATATGATTTTAACTTTATTCATTCTGGTCCGTCACATCAGTTAATTATTATAAAATGAATTGTCAACACCGTCCAGTGTGACTCAGTATTATTTATATAGTGCTTTTACATGTTTCAGTCGGTTGTTTCCTTAGCGTGTTGTTATTGCCTTCTGAAGATGGTCACAACTGGCTGAAACATGTAAAGGCACTATATAAATATATACTGGGTCACACTGGACGGTGTTGTCAATTCATTTTATAATGATTTTAGTTATGTTACAGCCATATGTAAGACTGGTGGTCATTATAAATACTCTCATGTGATAAGTGGGGTGGGATTCAGATTGGTAATCTAATTTACTGAACACTTACAGATTGTAGCTACAAGTAACTACAACAGTTTCAAGGATCAAGTTCCTCTGCTCCAGGACTCATGTCCTCGCAGGCTGGCAGCCATCTCACACCAACCTCCTACTCTTCTAACTCCACTGTCTCAAGAATGGTTCCGTTATCTGATTTGTCCTCATGACAGACCCCACAGAAAGCAAGACTTCCAACAGTTCTCCTGTTGTTGCAAAATGTCATTATTAATGCAGAGATGTGTTTATTGCACCAGTGCCTAGCAATGGGTGATGTATTTGGTGACCCAGCATGGTGTGTTCCACTGTTGCACGTAAGTGTGGCTGCAGTACCATAACATCCACGGGGTCACTGCTTTCACAGAGCCATTCCCAGGCAACAGCTGTCTCTGCTGGCTTCACAATTCCGGCTCTCAGTTGACATGTGACAATGTAACACTGTAGTTTATTTAATGATACTTTCCCATATTCACAGGTTATTAAGTGTCAAATATGAATAAGAAATATGGAAATGGAAGAAAATTTCTCAGAGACAAATACTGAAATAATTTTAAGAGACATGAATGCATTTAAAGAAATCTATACCAATGACCATAGAGCAACAGTTCTAAAAGTGAATTTTAATCAAATAAAATGTTTTAGCACTGAATCTTCATTACACTGAGAGGCGCTTAGTTCAAATCTTGGCTGGGTTACTGGTTAACCTAACTCAGATTTCTCATAGTCTTCCTCAGTATCCTCCGACATGCTGAATTTCTATTATTTAAAGAAATTCACCATTGTTAAGACAGTCTACCCACAGAGGTTATGATAGGGAAGTCTCTCAGAACGTGGTTAATTGGGAGAGAGGCACAACTTAACATTAAAACAGTCTGTAGGAAAATGTGCTGTGAAAATTCTAACTGGCACTGAATTGTCTGAAAACTGTACAACAGCCAACTCTTCCAGTTCTCATTATTTGTATGTCCCATGTCCATGCATCAAAGGGTGAAACAGCAGCAGATTATTCAAATGCCAGAATACAAATTTGTTAGCTTTGTCAGTGTTTTACACATAGATATATGTTATGTGAACACTCACTCAGTGTTTAGAAACACAATAAAGCACCCACTCTTAGTCAGGGCATGAAGCTGACCACTCACCTCCTAGAAAATGTAGATCTATATACCCAATCCCCCATACGCCTTCACGGCAATGTCCTTAATTAGCTAAGAACAGGGACAACTTTTGCCCACTCTTCCAGAATCTCAGCAAAATAGGACCGACATTACTGGTAAAATCACCAGGATCAAAGTGTGAACTGATAGAAAACTAAATACTTACTTGGCTAGTTTAGCTTGTGTAGTCTGATCAGCATCAACTGTTCCAACCTCCACATTCTCCACACCAACAGCACACATAACTTTCACAGTAAGAGAAGCGCCCACATTACCAACAAGTCTTGGATCTGGTTTGGCCAATGCAGCACTCACAGAAAGCTTATATAATCCGCGTTCTGGTTTTGTCTCCATAAGGTTCACAGAATACACAGTCCTGCAAACATACTGACATGCTGAAACACTTTCACAATGGTTTATCACTTATCACTAATTCAGAAGTAAATATAGAAGTCTCACAGTCATTCTGTTTTATATTACATAATAAATATAATAAAATACTGTCCAAGGAAATATTTTTAAAATAACAAAATATTGGTTATAGATGGATATATGCTCGAAGACACAAAAGGAAAGGTGCGAAAGAAATGAAAACTCTGAAGTCTTAGCTTGAAATATACAATGAGACAAAATTGAAATATTAATTACATGACAAACTTCATGTATATAATACAGCTGAAGAGATTAATGGATGTAGGAAGAGGTGGAAGGAACATGTAGATAGAATAGGTGCTGACAGGTGGAGAAAGATAGCATGAAATTACAGAAGTACAGACTGATGATTACCAAAAAGATCAAGGGATGTAGCGCAAAACCTTCATTCTGAATGTCTCTTTATACTTTAAACGGGGGTTTTGAAAACTAGAAGCCTAAAATGACTATTTAGGTTCATTAAATCAACAATAGGGCAACAAACTTGTTTATTTAACAAAATAAAAGAAACTGGCAGCAGAAATGACATAGCTATATACCCACATAAAGGAAACATGATAGTTCACTTTTACAACACTAATTTCTCAAACTGCATTTTAAAAAGAGGACTATATTACATAAACTGAATCTCCAAACATTTCCAAACAAGAGTTCTGTCTTCTGTGATATAACACCATGTACTCTGTTGAAAGTCAACTAACAAAGCAGACAATATAAATCACAATAAAGAATTAGAGTTATAAAATCTAAATCACACAACAGGGATCTGCAGTTAAACCTGGCAAGAGAATCTGCTGTCACATCTCAATAAGAGGCAAGCTGTTTTAAAAGATGAAAGGCCTACATTTTATCACATCACAGTACATCAGCTAACAGATTATCATGTCTTGTAGCAGTAAAAATATAAAAATAATGCAAGCATTCCCACCCAGATGGGCAGTCAGCTTCATCTGACATGTACAACAGATAAGGGGGAATCCCCTCTCAAATTGTGTCAGTGGCTGCACACTAGCCTTATCAACTGGAAATTAAACCAAGTACTGTCACATGGTCTGAAGATAGCAAATGCCTGCCAAACTGTGGGAACCAGCCGCTATGTCTTCATCCCTATCCTCCCCCATATCTGTCTCTACACTTGCTACATTGCGTATATCCTTCTTACTCGACAAAGTTGCTGTCGTGATTGTAATGACCTGATTTTCTGGAACTTTCTTCCAGTCTTTTCATATTGTCACCTATTTTAGGGTTGTAACTTTTAATGAATCCAATGATCTGAACCACCAACTTGACACAAAATGTCACATGTATGCGTGACGAAATTAAGGGGTTCTAGATTGCATGATCAGATTTATTAGCATTTTAGCTACAAGTTCTCTTATCATACATATTACAGCATTATCACTGATTCACACAATTTACAGTTCACCGCTGCACAAGTACTAGGATTCTGTTTCCACTAGTTTTCTCCTAGCGATGAATATCAACACAGAAACTAGCACTTCAAATCCCTATGAAGTCTTCTTGTCTTCAATCACTTTGTACTCCTTTGTCCTAATCTGTATTTAACTAACCTTCACAAATCACTAGAGAAATGCTCCATTCTCATTCTTGTACACTCAAGCTTTCTGCACAAATCTAATCTACAACAGGTCTTCGTTACACAGAAAATACAGGTCATGTGATTCCTAGCCAGCGAGTTCATTGGCGTGCTGACTGTTGCCTAGCAACAAGTTATAACATTCATCCACTGAGATACATCTTTCACTGTTGCATGTTGGAACATGTTTACCATGAAACCTAGAAACACTCTGAGCAAATCTGTTACAGTATATTTGTCCATCATCCACATTCCTGTTAAAAGTGGTGACACTAAACCCAGCTCTGCTGAAGCAGTATGCTCAGTCAGATTTCAACGAACTCCTCTCTGCTGCCACAAGGTGGACAGCCTATAAAACATTTAGTTTCTGTTCTTGTTTTCTCTGCAATGTAGCTAGTCTTCTATACCAGAACTTTTCTGTATTTGGTCTTCACGCAGCTGATGATGCCTAAGTCCTAGCAGACCTCATCTTTGCAACAAATCCTTTAGGTCAATAATTTATATCTTCACTGTAACGTGCAGGGTATTCGAGAAAATACGGCAAATAATGTATTGCGTGGCAAAGAAAGGATTAGTACAGAATGCTTACATGAAAAAACTGGCAATTTTGATGTGGAAACATTTTGCTTCTTTATACAGACTGAATAATTTGGAATAATTCAGGCCTCCATTATACACATCAGTGACAAAATATCCCTTCACCATTTTCCCAACACCTATATGATCCTACTCATTTTCTTTTGGCCAGAGATTGCATCTTCTGCTATTTTAACATTTGCCATAAATAATATCTTTACGCAGTCCATACCAAAGTCTGCAAAACATTATTATTAACTATTATTAACAATTATTAACTACTGTGGGAACCTCAGCATCTCACAACCCTATAGATCTCCACGGCCTGTTACAGGGATACCTTTACTTTTTTTGATACTGATATTTCAGGCCCACTGTCACTCACTTAATGAACAAAATACATAAAAACCTGATTAATTTAAATGACAGGACAGCAACAATAACGCACTTGAATAAAGGTCATGAGGAAGGTTACAAATGCTGCCAAACTATGGCCTTCATTCCCATGAGGATAAATAAAAGTTTTCAATGTTAAATGGTATCTATAATATTAAGCAACTTGCCTGTCACCAGAAGTGGATTCAAACTTCTTCTTGGAAAGCACTACAACCTCATCTCCTACTCTTGTGGCACTCTCTGCAGTCACAGTCAGAGGATCAGCACTGAGGGGCTGACCCAAGAGGTCACTGACACGCACTGACACACGGGGTTGTTCCAGTGATACAGCTGCTGGGCTGGCAAGTGTGATTGCCACTGGTAGGTGGAACTGTTAAGATAAACAATACAGATTTCAACAGAACGCATAAAACCAAGTACTTATGCATGTACACAAAAGCTCTACACATACTTTAAGCAGAATTCAAAAAGCCCCCTTTCTATTGAAGAGATTTCAAGTCTTAGTTCTAACGTTCCTCAAATTAGGTTTTCATTTCAATTTCAGTTTCACTGATCCCAAGTTCATAATCTTAGTCTTAAGATTTCATCCATTTAAGATTTTTCTCAGTTTGAATCCACTGCTTCCTAAGACACATGAAATAGGGATTTCACTATACAGTATGCCCTCCTCATATAACTCATTCCGCATGGATCTGGACATACCACAGCGTCTATCATATTCCCCCTTATAATTACATGCTTCATATCGTACAAATTTCTGCAAAATGTTTTAGTTACAGCATAAGATAGTACTGCAACAATCCTTGTTGTATGTGCAGGTAAAGTAAAATAAATTAAATTAAAGTTCTCCCCGCCCTTAACGGATTAAGCCCCATGTTATGAAGGGGGGGGGGGGAGAAGAGGTATAGCTCCTCCACTCCTAAACCTGGCACTACACTGGACACTGTGGAGAACAGAAAAATTTCTTGCCCCTGTTGGGAAATAAACCCCAGCCATCCAGCCCAAGCCCACTGTTATATCGACTGAGCTAGCAGGCAAAGAGGGTAAGGTCCACAGTCCACTATGAAGAGGCCATACGTGTCTGGTTTCTCTAAACCTGGGACTATTTTGTCCAATGGCAACATTTGACCTGCTTGAAAACACTAACTTGTTGAGTTAGTGGACAGGCCAAGTCCCAGAAGCTACCACATTCTATTGTCACATATTTACCGTTGAAAACAACAATAATTGGTTCTGAATTGGATGATTGGATCTACTGGCCCCTTCTTTTACAATAACTCTTAATTACAATCAATTACAACAGCCCATAATCAATGACTCCTACAACTCACTCCATTCCTTACTGGGCTACGACTGTCTTCTCTTCTAGTCTTTTTCCTACTGTGACTGACTTGGTTCTGATTTATGAATGACTTATGAATCATGAAGGACAAATGACGAACCGAGAATGAATACGTTCTTATTTGCGTGGCCACTTTTAGAGTCTAGCGGTAACCATGAAAAATGTTTGTTGCTTGTCTGTTGACACAGAAACACCTTCTGTACCAAGTCAGTCTCCAGGAATCCACTTCTCCATAGCAATATGTGTTCGCAGCAATGTTCTGGTTTTCAACAGTTTACAACTTCCAGTTTGTATCCATGGAAACCTTTGTCCAACACCAAGGGTCAGTCTGTTCAAGAATCATATCTCCATGACAATGTATTTGCCAATTTGTTTCCTATAAACACCTACATGTCACAATATTAACAACAATTAAGGAGTATACTATAGTAATGATGACCAAAAGAAAGTATTATATAACTGAACAAAAATACAAAATTATCAACTTAAAAATGGTACATCAAAGGCTACTTTCTTCCATCAGCATGGAATTACTGAGGGAACAGCTGGATAAAAGACAAAGATACTGCAGTCATGTGTAGAGCCCACAGAGTCCATGCATTGCAAAGAACGAAAAATGGATTTTGTGAGAGCAATCACACAGATCAATGTTTGTACAAGTGGTCCTTACAAAAGCATGGAGAAAGGGTGTGCCTATAAATGCAGTAATTTTAAAATTTCAAGAAGTTCATTTTTAACAACCGCTCAGTGGAGATGAGACAATGACAACTTCTGAAGGGTGGCTTCTGAGGTGGAGGGTTCAACAGGGGATATGTCAAATTAACACTGAAAGTAAATCTGCAACTGGTGACAGTGCAGCACCTGAAACTATACATGCTGCAAATGGCGATGGTGAGAACACTGATGAACATTTGTACAACTGTGACAAAACAGTACTGCACTAGAAACTTCTTGCAAACATATCGTCATATCTTTGAAAAAGCACCCAGCAAAGTGGGTATGAAAATTAACAAAGTAAAAGTGATTTTATTGCTGTGTTCCAATACAACAATCACAAACTGAAACCACTGTGCAGTAGTAAAAGTTGAAGTCCTCATTTATTTCATACAATATATTTCTGTCTACAAGGCAACTTATTACTGTCCTCTTTCCTTCTCTCTAAGTGGCTTTGTAAACAGAAATACATTGTATGAAGTAAATGACATATTAATGCAACAGGATGCTTAAATACAACATTATTGAAATCTTCATTGTTTCAAGCATGTGAACATGAAGTCTTGGCTTGTGATCTTTATAAACAGTTCCAGCGCTTGTACGGTATGCAACATTTTTACCTCCTGGTCTTAAAGTGAATTAGTGTCATCAGTAAGATATCATCTGCATTTTAACTCATTTAAAAAGGAATTAAAATCTTTTTTTGCTGAAACATTCCTTTTATTCTGTAGATGAATTTATGTCTTTTGATTCATCAACTGTGTAAATGTAATATGTAGCTGATTAATTTGTTGTATTTGTGTAAAGACAATGAAATTAATGGTAACTAGATCTAGATAATATTATTCAGATGACAAACCCCCTATATTAGGGTGGTACAGTGTATACTGTAAAGATATGCAAGAGAATTAGATGTAAAACTGACAATTTCCCTATCCAAATGGTTGTAAGACCTGTATGTATGGATTGTTGAATGATAATAAAATGAAATAAAATGAAATGAGGAAAAGGTTTCTTACTGTTGGACCACTGTCCAGTCCATCCTTCTGTTGTGTCCTAATACTGAAAGATTACAACCATGATTCTGCCAAAGAATACCACTTCACCGATTCAGCTAACGGACCTGAGAGATCATTCAACTCTTCAAGTAACCACTTTTGAATATCCATGGACCAATTATTTTCTTTATCAAATGCAACAATTACAATTGTGATAAATTTTGCTAGATAAAATGGACAATACCTTATTGTTTGTGAGTGTATGCACAACTTCCAATAGGCTGTAAGCTCCTTTCGCTGTTTGAACAGAACGGCGGCTCAGAAAGTAATTGGCAAACTTGACTGCCTGGTCACCAGTGATTGGTGGAGGTTTCTTCACTGTGTCAGCCAATTTGTATGCTCCACTCACTAACAATGCTGCAAAATAAAAGAAAATTATCAACTAAAATCTTAAATATATTCAAAATTTAAAAACAAAAAATTGTGTGCAATGAAGTGAATAAGAACAAATTTTATAAAGACAAATAATGTTCTAATATTCTGGAGATGATTTTCAGGACTGTAAACACTGTGTTTTGGGCAAGTTTATTACTGAAGTGAATTAATATATGTTGTATTTATTCAAGTATCAGTAAATCCATATCCCCAAACTTCAGTCACAGAAAAATTGTTTCTTTATAGTTCTGATATTCTCAAAGGTTTCTCAGTCCTTTCTCCACCATGACATACGACGTTCAACAACATTTACTACTAAATATACTGCGTTTCTTCTAAAAGTGACAAGTAGCATCCTTGCATTTCCTGCTGTAATGTGAGAGATAATGTTCAGTAACACTACATACCATTCATCTGCAGGTTGTGCTCACTTTCAGAGCAACAGTGCAATGCTGTCATGAAATGAGTAACCATGAGAGGGTGAACTGGACTACAAACATCAATACTACTACAAGTAGCACTAAGAACAGTGGGTCCTTTGTACTAATGTTGAAATAAATTTTAATTTCTGATGAAGTATTTTGTTTTCTTCAAAATGAAAATATCACTCCTTATTTTTGAGATGCCAAGAAAACCTGCAGTGTACTGCAATTTTGAAGAATGAGCACTAACAGGATTCCCCCACAGCCCCAGAAAAAAATTCTAAGATACTGAACCAGAGATGCTTGGAAAGATGGGAAGTGTAACCATTTAGAATTATAGGCATATAGTGGAACCTCGCTTAATGAGCAAAATTCGTTCCAGAATCTTACTCGTAATGCAAGACAATTTTTCCCATATAAATTAATGTAAAAATGTAAAATACGATAATGTGTTCCATGTCGAAAAAAATACTCAAAAAATTTTATGTATAACGTTTATTCAAAGAAAATTATATATACATTGTTAAGGAGCATGAATCATCATCACCTTTTCTTCTATGCGGAATGAACCAACCTGGAATGCGAATTCAATTTGCAGAAAAAACGTCTGTAAATGATTGATACAATTTCTGGTATAAAATACAAGAAAACTACAAAGCATACCTATGTATAACCAGTACTGGCAGAAAGTCAAATTCCCAGAGATTTTCAGGAATGGTGACTCCCACAGAGAAGAGCTTTTGCATAACTGGGTATGCGAAAACAAATTCATGCACCAGTGCTCAGTAGGCCTTCAGAAAATGGTTCGTATTGATCCACCTCCTTGAGCACAAAAGTGGTTTGACAACTTTGAAAATCAGGGATTTGTTTGTAAGAAGAAAAACAATAGTCATACTTGTGTGAGTGAAGAGGCTGTATTACAGGTGGAGGCCAATTTCAATCGAAGCCCAAGGCAATCTGTGCGAAAGGGATGCCGTGAGTTACCGTTACCATACCACTGGACTGGGAGAGCTGGAGCTGCAGATGAAGAGTGGATGAAGTGGCCTCCTCACTCTCCCAATCTCACTCCATGTTACTTCCTTCTGTGGGGTTATGTAAAGGAACAAGTGTTTGTGCCACCTCTACCACTGGATATTGAGGAACTGAAGTTGAGAATTACTGCAGCTATCGAGAAAATTGGCAGGAATATAGTAGAAAGAGTATGGGATGAGCTGGATTAGACTGGACATTTGTTGGGTTATGAATGGAGCTCACATTGAGCACCTTTAGGGCATGTAAAACTTTCATAGTTTGTCATTCAAGACATTAGTTACAACTGTATAGCTTTAATACTAACACCACTCTTTTCCAATTCACCTTTGTAATATCAGCTTGGTAAGAATGGTGCTATCCCTGCTATAACTGCTTAAACTAGCTGGATCAGTTTGCACGATACTCAGGATAGCGATGCCAAATTAGCCAATAAATGGGGAGTTAATTCACCTTGATGTTGATTCACTTATATTGTTCTCAAAACCACACTATTTAATTTATTGTATGTTAATGCTTATAATAACAATTTCTTATCTGAACTGATAATCCAGGTCACGGAATCTAATTAGGAAACCAGGCTTCAGTGTGTGTGGAGATCACGTCTGTACATTTCAGATGGTCCAGAACAAAGTGAGAAGCTTGGGAATGGCTTGTACGTACATTCCCATGTTGGGGATTAAATATTTGAGTCCTCCATCTCCTGTAGGGAAGTCTGAAAGAGGCAACTATCTCATAACGATCCTTGAGTGTTTCCCAGTTACACACAATTATAACGAGTTTTTGACCTGGCCCTTCCACTGACCTTTGTAGGTGTGTCTGATTTCCTATACCTGAGCTAAACTGACGACTGCTCATAACTGTCAGAACTCAGATTTCTTTGTCCTGCCAGAATTCAGGAATTTCCACATTAACACTATACTGCATGTCCAGGACGATGGAATGATATTACAGATTACAATAAAGTTCAGTAAATATTGAAATATAAGATTTTGGTTTTAAAATACCAACAATCAATTATAAATAAAGTTCCCAGTCATTTTTAATCACTCAATTGAAAAGGGCTAAGATGATCAGCATCAATATTTACCTTGGTGAAACAAATTACAAGTGTATCAATCATTTATGGACACCTGTATATACCTGTGATACTAAGTCCTCCTTCAAACTGCAAGAAGCGGCTGTCTACTTCATCCGCTTGTACTATAGCATCCTCAATGCGGTCAAATGCAAAGGTTCCATCTGTGCCCAACTGAGCAGCAATGTGAAATGAATATCCAAGGCTGAAAAAAAGCAGTTTAAAAATCATACAAGATGCTCAAAGTCACAAATGATTAAAGAAATCTTCATACAGGTGCTAGTGTTGCCTTCTCTGTCCATTTGACAATGTATGTTAACTACAGATGTTACAAAGTGTTGAATAAGAAATCACATAACTGACGAGAGTAACTAGGGAGGATGAGAGAGCACTGGTTTATATATGTCAAGTGCTCACAAACCAAAGAGAGAAATGAGTGGATAACTATATCACAGAGGAATTCTAGCTGGATGGTTCATTTATAGGTTATTTAAATATGCTGTATCAACTGCAAAGATTACACAGGGTCAAACAAGTAACACCAGGATGATTAAAGATTGTGAATCGTGAGTTCATGGTATTTAAATATGATTTATCAAATGCAGAGGTTAATTCATGCCACATGAAAAATTATACAGTGCTCAAGAACTGTAAATCAGAAAGGACATGGTAGACATTGATCATGATCAATTTTAACATACTGTAATGTGTTATATGTCGTTCATAGCTCAGCAATGAAACAATGGAAATTGTTGAGACCGTTGCGCAGGAATATCAGTAGCAATGAGTGTTCATTGTGTAACAATGCTTGGTAAACATCCCTCCCTGCCAGGATGTGACGTCACACAACAGGGGAGTCCATGCAGCGAATGTTGCTAGGCAATCGGTAATCATGTTTTCTGTGTGGTCAGTGCGAAACCTACAAAGCACTCGTTAGTGTTGAGGAAGATACAGGTAGTGAATTACGAGTAGTTGAAATGTAGCAGCCGCCACAGTGAGTGAAGTTTGTAAGTAACTATAGAAGAAGTAATGGGGACAATGAAATTGTGAACTGTGCAAGTGTGGATAAAAGTGTGCAATAAATTCACTAGATCCAAGACCAGCGTAGAAGTTATTTGTCGCGTCACACAGCAACACCTGACAATACCATCCCACATTACATCTGGAAACTGAGGGCAGTCACAAAAAGTCTAACAGTATAGCCAGACCTTCCTTAAAGAAAGCTGAGTGGCTGATTCACTTGTATGTAAAATAAAATCGCTGTAAAAACTACAGAGGTTATTCAAAGTCAGTGAGGTGGGGGAGATGATTATGTACAATGAGCTGGAAGAGATAATACAGGAAGCAGTATTTTATGTGGCATTATCCTGGCTTGCTTGGAGTGAGAAGAAAATTGTCCAAAATCAATCAGAACAGCCAATGTTTGCAATATAATACTTACTTGAGCAAACTGTCATCCTTTTTCAGAGCTGCCTGCAAAGTTTTTATCAGCTTGGCAGCTTCACCTTTCTTCTGCCCCACATTAGTGAGAGCTTGAACAGCATAAAATAGGTCAGGCACTGTTGATGTCTCCCGCTCCAACACATCTCCAAGACTCTACAAACATGATTTTGCTTCATAATTTTCATTAAGTCTCAGCTGTGAACTGAAATACAATTTGAGAACTTTATATGCTGAAACAGATGAATCTGTCATGATCTGCATGGAAGAAAGATGAACTGTGAGGACTGAGAGGCAGAGACGGAGGGAAATTAATATGTGTCTCTCCCTTTCTCCCCCCCCCCCAGTTCCCAAACTATCAACAGCATTTAGATGTATTATTTGCAGAATTCAAGTTCCTCAGAGTTTCACCGGAGTTCGAAATGGTGCACTGTTGGCAGCGAATGGCAAAAGGAGGATTCTCCAGGCATCTAAACTGCTAGAAAATGTTAACAGCACCATGGCTAACAGATGTGACTATTCTGTACCTATACTAATGTAAGTGGAGCAAATGAGAAACAGAACTGTTCAACAGCAGAGGAACAGAGCAGTTCAATATTCACATTCTGTGCCACGGCACATTTAGTTGGCTCTTTTCTGCAATATGGAGTCAATATATTTGAGCTTCATTAACATGAAACCAGATGACACAATCTGTGTTTTATTATTCTTGCTAAACCCAAAACAAACATACTGCAAATTAAATTAAAATAAATTAAATGAACACAAACTATACTCGTATGTTACCAAATTCTGATTCTTCATAAATTTAAAAACAAGAAGTTCTGGGAAGAACTAATTACCTACTTTCTTCTGATATGACACAGATCGCATAGAAAACGTGACCAACTGCTGCAGGCAATGTCTTCTCTGTGATCTGCCACAAAGCTATATAAAAAGGCCACTTTCAGGCTTTCAGAAATTCAAGTGAGAGTTGTTAAGACAGTAAAATATATGTGTGAATCCCGTGGGACTCGCAACCAAGAATGATTGTGCTGGTGAGGGCCAGCAGCAATTTGCCCAACCCTTCTGGGATTGAGGGGGGGCGGGTTTCCACAAACACCAAGGTTATCTCATAAGACTCTTTTTGTTTCTTCAAAATAAGGGAAGTAGGTTAAAAAAATGTGGCAAAATAAGACTGATAGACTGATAAAAATCACAACCAAATTCAGGATGGCTGATATCCTGGTCAAGATTTGAAGTGGGCACTGTCCAAATACGAGTCAGAAGCATTATCACTCCAGCCAACTTGCTAAATTTATCATCCGTAACATACTGCTTTACACTAACCTTAACAATGTTGGAAACAGGTAGGGATCCACACACTGCCACAGACTTCCAAGCACTGGTCACATAATACAGCAATTCTGGTGTACCAGTACCACTTCCAATACTTTCAAGGAGGAATTTACATACTTCCTGAAATTCAATTAAAATAAATATAAAATTCCTCAGAAGTAAACATAAAGTTATCCTCGTGGTTAATTAATGAAACACCAAACCATGAAGACATATGGGGAATGAAAGTACAATTTTCTTAAATTTAATTAATTTTCAACCACTCACTGACAAATACTCCCTCTTCTGCTATGCAATCATCTAACACAACATGCACAGTATAGTATGGGAGAGGTTCTTACTTGTTGTTTTGGGACTGCTTCTCCAAGAAGTTTATAACCTAGGACGGCATAATGAACAGAAGGTATGTCCTGAAGATTCCAAGCAACACTCAACACTTGTTTTAATCGCATTCTATCGGCAACCGACAAGTACGATGCCGTCGTTGTAGCACCATCACTGACACATACTAGTGCTCCGGTCAGCATTACAAACAATACTCCAACTAAAAACAAGCAATTATCTCCAGCGTATTACTTTCTAGCGCAGAAGAGGTTAAACACTAAAATGTTAGCTAATCTTGAAAAATATGCATTTAACACTTCGTGCTCATTCTAGAGTCCTTAAGAATATAAATCAATATTCAACCTTCACACACAAAGAAGCCAAGAATTCATAACTTACCTATTTTCATTTTCTACGGAGCGCTAAATCGCCGGGCCACGTTTCCTCACAAACAGCAGCAACGACAGCGGACAGACAACGGTAGCAGAGGGTTAGGTCAAGCTCAAGCTGTAAGTCAAGGATTCTAATCTGCTTAGGTGTGTTGGCAAAGCTGATATGCCAATGACACCAACATCAAATAAATCAAAACTTAAACATTTTTGCGTAAAAAGTACAAACATAGTAGTAAATTTAAAATGATTTTATTTTAAACCTTTTTAATAGTATTATACCCAATAAAATATAGTTGAGAACTGATACTAAAGTACATTAAGGACCATTACGACATCTGCATTAATGTAGCAGATGACCATCACAGCAACATATACGTAGAAGGCTGCCACACTTATGCTGGATCTCTTCTCGTTTCAGTTCTCTGCAAATTTCAAAGTAGTTGAATAAATGTGAGGTACACATTATACTTACCTTAGTGTCGGCAAGTTATTGACATATTATATATTCATGTATTCTTCAGAGTGTTTTAAGTAATCCGCAGGCGTTGTAAAGACGATTAAACCCACGTCATTTAAGATATTTAACTTTGAAGTCAACTGTATAAAAACATTTACATTTGCTTATGTTTAATGTGACATAATGCACTTGGAAACTTGCGCTCAATAACCAAAGGGAGGATTACTGGCTGCACTGTTACCATAGGAAGTCAACTGTATACAAACTTTTTCATATGTTTAATATTGCATAAGCATACACTTGAAAACCTGCATTCAAGAACCAAAGCAAAGTTTACTGGCTACACTCTAACCAGAGTTCTGGTATGAAAATAACATGCAACACCTAAATTAAATCGACATCATTAAGACTATACTAACATTCCTTTTGTTGAAACAGTTACACCAACCGTACTTCTTGACTAAAGTGCAGATGCATTCATACTTAGGGAAACAATTTGAAGCACATCATCAACAGACACAACAAGCAATTTGGCTGTCACATGATGTTTTGTTCAAATTAAATGTAATATATAGTTATTTGATTACACTTTCCTTTCATTAAATCTCTACTGAATAATCAATCTGAAGGTGTATTTTATACAACAAAACAATGCTTTTAGAGTTGGGTGCTATTAAAAGTTCCTTAACTTGGCATGATTCTATGCTAGATACACTGTTGTACATCAACGATTATACATACATAATTACAATGTATGAAATATCATCACAATCTTTTCTTAAGATTAACATATGACAGGTGAATTGTAAGATTCCAGTTTATATGATTATATTCATACAGCCACTGCAAAGAAGATTTTGAAGGTAGCCTGGATGCACAGTCTCGTAACAGTGGTAATCGTCTGTTTATATATATAAATGTAATTTGAGAAAACAAAAGGACTGCCCTTGTACAGAACAATGTATATAATATTGTATAATAGGTTTTCAGACATTTGCACATTCTGCATGTAATGAGATCCAAAAACAAGTTAATATATCAAGTACTTAGTTGTAGTTTTAATTTTATTACTTCAACATTTGATCATGAACATGCCAGCAGGTTTGTGACATGCTATCATAAAAGTTAACACAATTAAAGAAGTTTGATGTTCAGTCCCTTTCATTGGTTCATTAATTTCACATGAAAATTGTAGTTTCTCAAAGAACAGAAATATAGTGTATATTCTTGAAGAAAGTAAAAGAATTTACTGCTCTTTATTCATACTCTGCCATACACCAAAGCATACAGCTTTTCATGCTGACTAAATAAAACAAAATCTCTTCAGCAGTTACAATCTGTGACCTTCCTATTCAGAAATGTTAGCACTGTCATACCTAAATTTAACACCTCAAAACATAATCAGTTATAAAAAAAATGGAATCCCCCCCCACCCGAACAAATACGTGTAAGTATTCAGATGTTACAAGGGAAAGTAGGAGACTGGGTCAGTGTATGTATATAGTTATTTGAATTTCCTGAAAAGTGAAACTTCATAATATTGAAAAAGGTAACTCTGCATTTCACATCTTAAAGGCACCTGGATGGTTGAATCTTGATTATACAACTTCTTAATATGATGAAATTCTCAGGATATTCCTTTTGCTAAATATATAAAAAACACTTAGATTGTTTATTATTTTCTTGCTTTATAGAAAATGATAGCAGTACTACATATCAGTGCACAATACAATGAAAAAGCTTGATTGTAAACATAGCACACATTTTTCAAAGCATATGTATTCCTATTCACATTAATATTCATTTTACACTTTCATGGAAACAGAAACATAATAAGCCTTTACATTTTACAGTCCACTATCAAGTTATATTCTCCAAAGTCCATACAGTGTGAACCATGCAACCCTGATCAGTTTGTTTATAACCATACTCCTGATTGACAATACATCTTTAATACCTTATCTGATTTTAGAGAACAGAGACCACAGTCACTTGGAAAATTAAAGTGAACATAACGCTTTTCTTTTATTGAACAGCAAACTAAAGTGCTGTCTCAAATTTATTTCAATATGTACACTGGGTTGAACAAAATGGAAGTGCAGTCCTGTAACTAACCCAGAATTGTTACTAACTCGGCTTACTCTTGTGAAAATGAATGCAAAATTTGGATGTAATAAAGGTTTCATGCATGACCAGATGAGTCTGTACAGTACAGAATAATATCCATGACATTTCAGAGACTTTGTCTCCACTGACTAATTAGGCAGTCCCTAATGATGGCGAGAGACCATTTGAAGTAGAGTTTTATTCCATATTGCTGCAGCTAATTATCCAAAAAGACTTAATTTCTTTCTGTTATAATGAGAACTTGAGATTTTATTAAATTTGGGTTGTTGAACTCACTTAAAAAATAAAGTGTTTCATCATTACTTTAGGTAAACTCAATTCAGAATGTAAAAGCAGTCTTGGTACTTTTGAAAGTGAAGTATATTTCCCACACAGTTTTACATAAATGAGAACCCTTGCAGCTGTCATACTGATTTCGTTTTTTGACTAGTCATAGTTGGTGGAAATCATATTTCTAAATTCATGTTTCCCAGACACATTCATGTAAAGCATGTATCCCAACTTTAAACTATGTTCAGATCTACCTTATAAAAACAATTTAACCATGAATGTGCAGTTAAGAGCATATGGTATAGATTGTAGTGTGTGTGTGAGAGGCATATTTTAATTTATCTACTTGTTCAGCTGTGCTCCAAGAAGAAAACACCCTATCCTTTGTTTCCACAAATAACTTTATATGTATAACCGTCTTCCTGAGAGAATGATATATTGGTTCAACTTTCTGCCCATTCATTATTGTCTTCATTACAAGGTCTTTCACCTTTACAAGAACCTTTATTTCCCTGACTTCAAACACAGTGCTGGTAATCCTCACCCTGCCTGTGTAATTTTTGCACTTGGGGTTCACCCACATCATGTGTTTAAGCTGTTCCAGTGTTTTGTTGTACACTGCAGTTGCAATTTGGAAGGTGAATGAGCCACTGCATAGCATCATGCCCCATACTGCACCCTTACTCTCACTGCTTGACTTACATTTCGAGCTATGGCCCCTTCCCATTGGATAGCTCTGCATTTCAAGACCTTCATATCAGTTCCACCTTCCACCTCATTCACTCTAAAGATGGCAACTGCAATGTATGCCAGAAAAATTAGAATATATTATATGCCTGACTGAGCACCATCTATGTGATGATTTCATGTACAAATAAAAGGCTTTTTTTTTTAGCTCAAAGAAGCAATAATGACACAACTTTGAACAACTATTATAAGAGATATTCTAAAATTTTATCAAGTGTCATTAAATCAGCTTAACAAAGATATTACAATAGTATTCTAACTCCTTCAAAAAATAAAGCAAAAACTACGTGGAATATTGTAAAAAATAACTCTTAACATAAAACCAAATGTCCATAATATAACTTCAATAAAGGTGAATGGTAATTTATCTCACAATGGTCAGATTATCACTGATGCATTTAGTAAATACTTTGTTTCGACTGTTCAAAGTATACCCAATTGTGCAAATTCTAAAACTTACTTATTCAAGGCATTTACCCGACCTTTTCCTGCTATAAATTTAAAATGGGTATCACCTAAAGAAATAAAAGATACAACAAGGTCACTAAAAATAAAGAACTCATACGGATATGACGGGATATCAACAAAAATTTTAAGTAGTAGTATTCCCTATATTTCTTCTCCCTTAACTTATATATGTAATAGAATGTTGATTACTGGCAGCTTTCCAACAAGATTAGAATTTTTGGAAATAAGACCTATATTTAAAAGACGAGACAAAATGACACATCTAATTATAGACCTATTTCGCTCCTCACATCACTCTTAAGATTTTTGATAAAGTATTATAAAGATTATATCAACATATTAAGGATAATCATAGTCTTGTTAATGAACAGTTTGGCTCTAGGCAAGCATCGACAGATTGCGCATCTTGTCACTTAATTAATAATATCTTAACAGCATTAAATAGTAAATTATTAGTTGGGGTATTTTCTGCAATCTTCATAAGGCATTTGATAGTATTAATTACGATATTTTGTTGATCGAAATGGAATTCTATGGGATTACAGGAACAGCTTATAATTTAATAAAATCCTGTCTACAAGACAGAT
Organism: Cryptotermes secundus; assembly: GCF_002891405.2. Classification (NCBI taxonomy): domain Eukaryota; kingdom Metazoa; phylum Arthropoda; class Insecta; order Blattodea; family Kalotermitidae; genus Cryptotermes; species Cryptotermes secundus. The sequence continues at coordinate 740,527 of NW_019733845.1, read as the reverse complement.
ATCAATGTGTGTTAGTTAATGTTAACTCAAGTAATTACTACTCTAGATGGGAATCTGTTACTGTTGGAGTCCCTCAGGGGACCATACTTGGTCCGTTGCTCTTTCTCTTATATGTTGATCATATGCCTAATGTAATATCCAACATCTCAAACCCTGTCTTATATGCTGATGACACTAGTCTGATAATTACAAACCCTGATATCCAAATGTTTGAAAGAGATAAATACCGCCATACAAAGATTAAATAGATGGTTTCATAGCAATTTATTATCATTAACTCTGGAGAAAACTTATTTCCTTCAATGTTTAATTAAAAACACTAATGCAGCTGACTTAAATATATCATTTGGAAACAGACAAATAACTAGTGTACATACCATAAAATTTTTAGGTTTAATAATTGATAGCAATTTATCATGGCATACTCATATTGAACAATTGTTACCTAAACTAAATAACGTATCCTAAGTAATTAGATTTTTGAAACCATTACTGTCTTTGGAGACCTTAAAAATGGTTTATTTCTCATTAGTCCATTCAATTATCTCGTACAGTATAATATTTTGGGGTAGTTCAACTCACTCTAAAATTATATTTAAAATCCAAAAATGGATAATAAGAATCATTACAAATTCCGGAAGCAGGGATTGTCAAAATTTATTTAAGGAACTGTCTATTTTATCATTCTACTCTGTCTATATTCTTTTTATTAATATTTGTTGTTAATAATAAAGATTTTAAAATGAACTTGTATGTTCATACTTTTAATACAACATCTAATTGTGATTTGCATTTTCCAGTGGTAAATCTGACTGTATGCCAGAAAGGAGTACTGTGCTCTGGTATTAAACTTTACAATCAGCTTCCATCAACTCTTAAACAAATATCGTATGATATTCATAAATTTAAAGTGGCATTAAAGAATTTCCTGACCACCAACTCTTTCTACACTGTGGAGGAATACTATTGTTATAAATCAGAATTTTGAAATTTGACTATCTAAAGATTTGAAATTGCTGATTTTGTGACTGTAAATTTTGATTGTAAGATGTCAACTTTATGTTTTTAAATGTACTATTTTGTGTATAAATATTGTGGCTATCTTGCATGTCTTTTATAATTTGTCCAATCATGTATAAGAAAATATATTGTGTTGACTGGTAATCGTTTTTGAAACTATGCATGTATGGGACTTGTTCCACTTTCAATGGCGTTTCAGCCCCTCTGGATCTATGGAATTGGAAATAAATATGAATATGAATAACTTTTAACACATGATGCAGCTGAACCCCAAAAATTGAAATTATGCAGTAAACACAGGCCACAGAAACCTAAGGAAAAGAACACGTTCTGCAGCTACTGCTTAAGAATAAACAGATTGTTGAAAAAATCATATTTACTTCTGGGTATAGGAGATTCTTCTCTTCTGCCTTCCCATTTGAAAAATAACAAATCCTCTCTCTGTTTTACCAACAGTGGCAAGGATTGTGTGAACATTTTGGAAATCTGATAATAGCAGTGTTCTTTTTATACAGATGGTGCAAATGAAACATAGCCTCATATGACTTTAGTTAGGAAAGTGATGCACTAAATCAGGACAACTGGAGTGCAGTTTCTGATAGGAGCAACGCTTACATGTTGCTCTATGCAGACAGGCTCTGGAATCCACCCAGTGAATGAATGCAATAGCCAGTAGTGAAAATCACTACACATCTTAATCTAATTCAGTTCATTACCTTCATAGTGCTTAGACACAGGGACAAAGGCAACATAAATATACTGTTAATTCCTACATTCAGTATCAAAGTGTTCCAGATATTACATTATGTTCATATGCAAGCCATATAATATTCCTCCAAGTGCAATATTAGAACAGTGGTCTGACTAGCATTAATTGATATCAGTGGATCAGGAAGAAACGATGAAATGAAAAATACAGGAGCTGGGAGAATTCTAGTGGTCATTTGGCCCACCACCAGTTTGAACCCCACAAAACCCACTTAGTCTGAAACAGAATTAGAAGTGAGACCTAAGGAAGAAAACCAGAAATCTACTTACAGGGACACAGTGCTTGTTTGGATAATTGGGCATATGAAATTACTTCGTTTGCAAGCATCAATGCACGATTATAGTTACAAGCAGTGTTTTTTTTCCTATAAAGGTGCTCATACACAGATGTGATGGGGAATCGGTGTTTACAGTATTTTTTTTTTTTTTGCCAAAAGACCAGCAACCATAAGTCTATTTCACCTCTTTAGTTTTGTTTTATGAAGAAAGATACCAGAAAGACAGAACTGTTACCTGAAACGACTTGTTTCATAAAGCTTGGTTTATCTATTCAAAAGGTGGTGGGGGGGGGGGTGTACACAGACACAGAGGCAACATGATGAGCACATAAATCTACTTTTAAGTTTTCAAACTAAGAAGAGTGGGCTAACAAAACCACACTGTGAAGGTATACAGGGAGCATGGAGGTAAAGCTCCAAGTACACTGTCTGCATGAGAAGTAGACCTAGACCATGGTTAGTTTCATGTCCTGTCATTTGACACTGGGTAAGAACCCCCTATACCTGTGGTTAGGAGACTGGGTGGGATCCAAAGGGGTAGTCCTAAAGCCAGCCTTTAAACCACCTGTGCCTAAATTAAGACTATAAACCATATTTAAATGCACAGAGATATTGGGTTTTCAGACTTTATCCATCGTCCTGGTTTTTAAGGTAACTAATAAAAACACGATGTTTCAGAAACTGGATCTGTTTCTGTCCTCAGGTGAGGGAAAAAATACCTATTCTGTTGGGTCCCTTAGAAAGAGCTAGCCTCAATCCAGTGTGTGTTATACACCATCGTCAGAATCCTATAGTAACTACATATTTAAATGGTCAAAAGGGCATGATAACCTGGAAAAGACAGATTCAGACTTGCAGAACATTCACTATATCCCCAAATCAGGCTTTCCTATGCTCATTTTATACATCTTGAGGCTGAATGAGTGTAAAGTACAATGATACAGAATTTATAATAAACAGGATGACAGAGTAATACAGATTGGTGGTAGAACAAAATACTACTGAATAAAAGTACAATGGAAATTAAAAATTTCTCTTATTTGCTTACTGGCATAATTTTATGATGTTTCCATAACAAAGTATTTGTGTATACAGTAACAGACACAATTTTTTACATTCATATGCTACAGGTTCCTCTTCTATTTATAAGTATGGTAGGTTCTGCAATACTGAATGATAAATGGTAATGAGGACACCTATATTTTTCTCTGATAATTATTATCAAAACAAAAGAAAACTCCCCTCTTCATTCCCACTTATCATTTCACAGCACACACACACAACTCATAAACGGAAAAACCTATATCTCATAAACACGAAAATTATGTGTGCCAGCTACTTATATACCATCTACTTCATTGATAAAATTGAACATTCTGCTTATTGTATATGATCTTACTTTCTGTTAATTCATATTTCTGGGAGTGTACTCAGTGTATGCATTTCAGAAAACTGAATACATATCATGGGTATTTCTATATATTTTTTATCACATACAGTATTTATCATCATCGCATTAAAGCTACATCCTAGTTCTGAAGATGAAAGAGTCCAAGAATGATATCATATGTGTATTTTACTGACTTATTCTCCAATTCCAGTGATGGAAGCTCAAAATTATTATTACTAATCTGTTGTACAATTGTCTAAACAATATGTGTAAGGAAAGAAATTAAATAATATAATTTTGATCATTAAGATTAATTCAAATTTAACAGTAAGTACTACAGTGCTTCTATAAAATTTAGAAAGTAAAACTGTATGAAAAACACAGGAAAACTCATCTGACCTGCAATAATTTATTTACAATTTTCTCAGTAAAATGACTATAGCAAACAAAACAGAATTTGCATTATTTAGCAGAGGGTTCTCTCTATATTCTATTAAGAATTTAAATAAGTGTGTACTTTATTCATTAACACTTTGCAATTCAGCATCCAAGCCTCAAATTAACATCACTGCTGTTTTGTTATGACTACTCGGGACTCCAGAAACACACTTGCCCGCTAACTCGTGAATTAATGACGAGCTATGATAAAAGTATGTGTATGAAGTACACTGCAATAGTATGAGTGGATATTGTAAAGTGCCTAATAGATTTAAGTTGTATTTCTGGAGCCACCTATTACTAATAGCACTGGCAGTGGAGGTGGTAGATCAAAGTGCAGACACTAAGTGACTTCCCTACCATTCGTGTGAAAGGAACCTCTTTACACTAATGGAGAAGTTCCTTAAGAGTGGCATCTCCATTAGCCGCCATGTGTGCATACACACACACATAAATGTATATAAAAAGTACATAAATTTAAAGATTAATACCATGTTACAAATCATCTTATAACCAATAAGATGGGGAGACCAAAACACATATATAGTTCATCACATGCACGTTTCAGCATGTCTTAATCTAATTAATATTTAGCCATATATGCATATACAGGAAGGATCTGTAAGCCCAGGATGGTATAATTTTGTAATCATCATGATGCATCTCTGTTATATAACAAGGACATATTTAATAAGCTACGTAAGTGCATAAGGCTGACTTGTACCACTGAGTCAGTGAAGGCCATTGCACAATGGCAGCACAGCCACCAATTACTCTAAGCTTATAAGAATTCCCTTAAAAATCTCTTGATGGGTCACATTACTGGAAGACTGATGGTCAGATGTTTCACAGTATGCCAGATATAAAGAATACAAGTTAACCAATAAGTAATATCAGTTTTCCATAAAACATTCAATAAACTGTAACCAATATTCTTGTCAGTTGGACGGTGCTATTCTCTGGACATATTCTAAGAGGAGAATGAATAAAATTACTTAAAAATTAAATGCTTTTATGAAGATGCTGAATTAAAAACTGTTTTCAAAACTTGTTTGCTGAGTTTTCCAAAATTTCAGACAGATATATCTGTGAAGAAAAGGATGTGATAAAAATCAAATACACTGGTATTATGAGCCTGTTTCTGAAATATCTATGTCAATTTGTTAATTTGTTTCATCACGTTTCAATCACTGCTCAATAAATTGATACAAAAATTGAAAATTAATTCATTAAATTCGATTTGTCAAACTGTGTTTAATAATAGGCTGCAAATGTAAAAAAAAAAAACATAAATTGTTAACTTTAAATACATCAAATATATTTCTCACACACAGGAAAATAAATTGGTATGGCTGTTACCAGTTAAACTTTACAGTTAAATTAATGTCATTCATTTATGCTGGGATAATAAACATGATACCATGGATCATTAATATAGTTTCCTGGGGATAAAGGGCGGCCAGCGCATAGAAGGAGAAAGCTCTAGATCGCATCAAGTGGAGGAACTGTTTTGGAAGAGACTGTGGATCTGTCGTCTGACAGATTACTGATGAATGAATGAATATTGATATGGCATCAAGTAGAAGCAGAGAAAATTATTTAGACTTGACATCATTTAGTCACATGGCACTTCTCTCCAGCATAATGTTATATGGATGATTCTTTTTGTATGAAGTCCTCATAAACAAACACTTAAATTCTGCGGTCCAACGTACATGCTGTGAATGAGTTAGCATGTAGTTAGCATATACCAGATGATGGATGGAGTCCAAAATAAGCCTAAGAGTTCTGTATGTCAAACACTGTTTCACAATGTATTACAGATTTGCTCTCTCTTGGGGTTTAAGTTACCTTGGCTTTGGGGGGGGGGAACCCTGGTTAAGCATTTCTATATGTTTTGTTCTACACTTATTTATAATAAAAAAAATGTCTGAAGTGGCAGCATATGTATATTAATATCCATAATTTCAACAAAGATGATGTATGTGGCAATGCTGTTTGTCCATTCATGTAATAACTGTAATATACTCTGCCATGTGAAGGATATAAGAAGTTTTACTCATTGCTTTGTTAGCTTGAAATCCACAGAGATTCAGGGTTCACAAAACCCTGCACTGAAAGTTTAGGTGTTACATTTGAAAATGCTATCAACATGGTCAGGACCAGTAGCATATAATTGTGTTCCCCCAAACTTTTCCCTTCAGATAACTATCACAAAAACCTGCATTGACCAAAAATCTGTAATTTAAATTATTGTCAGTAATGGATAAGTTTTGTTTTATTGGCTGCACTGTGATACATGCCTTGGACTCTTAGTAATTCTAAGTACTTCTGTTCAATGGCATGCGAAAGTACGATAATTAAAGTGAAGCCAAGACAGAGATGGTCACTTGTGACATAAATTCTCATGAAGGTAATGAGGGATTATTCGTAAATAGTGATCTGGATGCAAATAAGTTAGTGGTGATAGTAGTTTCAATGAGAATGATTTAATTGTTAGCAAAATACCACCCGCTGGATCTGAGGTTCTTGCAGCAGTGGCTATGAAGAGTACTATTTTCTGGGATGTAATGCCATTTAGTCTGGTAGAAGTTCACCATCTTTAGGTCTGATGAGTAAGCCAAGCAGGTGGTGATCAAAGAGAATCATGTAACAAAAACCATGTCAGAAGAGACAAGGGAAGAACCAATGGCAACGGTGGGAACCTGAATAAAAGGAAGTAAGGCATATTTGTACACATAAAAGAACTTTGCCGCTTTTAAGGGCCAACAAGTTACTCCTTCCTTTGCTCTTACTGATTCTCTCTGGTGGTCTCTACTTCCTTTTGTTCAGGTTTACACTGCTCCCATTGGTTCTTTCTAACTTTCTTTAATTGCCTCATCTTACATGGTTTTCATTTTATTACACAACTCACTTTGTTTGCTGCCTGCTTATTGCTGGCTACTTGCCTGGCTTACTCTGCAACCATGAAGAGGGAGGCTGCATGTTACTCTGTAGTATCAGTGAACTTTTACCAGACTACATGGTGTTACATCCCAGAAGAGAGTACTCTTCAAAATACAAGCATGTGTTGTGAAGAAAAGACAAATCATATTTCAGTAATGGATATAACATGGTAGTGACCAAGTAATCAGTACTAATGTCTCATCATTCTTTAATCATTCGGATGTATGTATGGATTTGGTTATTTTTTTCTGTCATGAAAGTCTGATTCTATTACAAACTATCTGGAAGTTATGGGTTGGAGGAAATCATTTATCTGATACTCAATGTTTATAAGAAGTGGCATGCTGTCACCTGGTACTTTCTATACACATACTTGAAAATATTTTAAAACAACTTATTGTAACAACTAAGAGATACCCATAATACAAATTGTAAAGAAATGGACAGAAATCAGCAATGATCTTGCATTAAGTCCCACTTTAAAATGGCAGTGTCTAAAGAACAGTTCTTAGCAGCTGTATCAGGTACATTCAGAATATTAACATTCACAACACATTCGTAAAATTATGAGATGGTGACATCACTGATCTGAGTGCACAGTCAGATAACTGTATGGTAAATAATGCACCATGAACATTGCAAGTTCTTGACAGTGAAAAGTAAAAACCTCAAGTATGTATAAGTGTATCTGTTCACTAGTGTTTCATTTATATATCTATACATTTTTCATACACCATATATTCAGCAGAATGAAATGTAATCCAAATGAAATTCTTGGAAGGTAGAAATAAGATAAGAAAAAATTACATGATGTTTATCATTGTAAATGTAATTTACAACACAACAAGTAAAACTAGCAAATGAATCGAGTCCAAGCTCTGGTTCACTCTCTGCTTTCTCACCTTCAACAGTGAAATGTAAACTCTGAAAACCGTTTTTATACAAGATTCTTTCATATGATTCTTTTACAGTCTGCAAAACATTGAAAATTATTCATTTTCACTAATGTTAAGGGTGGGAAAACCAATGTTTATATCACTATAATATGCAATCTCATGGCACAACAAGTATGTTGAACACTGCATAATTCATAGAAATAAATAGTGATATATACGCAAGCACAGTTTATAATAGCACTGTTCAAAATTGCTTCCCATCCTTAATATTTACAGCCAAGTACTAACACTTGTTAAACAAGTAAATCCAAGACCAGAGCCCACGCCAGACCTCATTTTCTGCACAAAATTCATGGCATGATCATCAAGTGATACTAGTCAACACAGTGGGCTCGCATATTTGCACTACATTTTATTACTTAAAACATTCATGGCTATCTATGATGAATCATCACCACCCTTATCACTGTTTCTATTCTTACCACTTCTGGAACCACAACTATATGACCTACTACTGCTACTAGCAGATCTGTCCCTGTTCCGTTCTCTTTCCCTCTGTTTCAGTTCTCGCGTTCGTTCCCGTTGCTTTTCCTCAAACTCTTTAATGTGCGAGTCCCACTCAGAATGAATATTAACATCATAACGAGCTAATTTCATATCATCTGATGTTAGAGGACCCCATCTTGTCCTATGTGAGGGCCCATTTCTTCCACCACGTGGCCTTAAGTAGCCTCTTGGTAAATGATGACCTCCACCTCGACTACCAAATCTACCTCCTCCACTCCTTATGCCACCACGTGGATTAAATCGCCCTCGCATTGGAATTGGAACCTTCTTATCCCAGGATTCTCTCCCATGCCCACTGCTGGAAGATTCTCGTTTCTCAGAATCAGGGATGTCATCTTCAACATCCTGAAATTTGCGCTTGTTTCTCAACATGGATCCAGTGTCTTCAATGGTTTTTGATGAGGCTTTTGTCGTAGTTCCTCCACCATAAAGAACTTGGGGTGCAGACACATAGGAAGAACTGAAACTGCCTCCTTGAGGGGCTGCAACATGAGGTGGCCCCAAGTTGTATGCTGAAGGTGGTGGGGCATTATAGTGATGGGGTGGCATGTGGTATGGTCCTGGACTAGGATGTCTGACAGAATAGTTGATGGGTGGAGGGGGTATCTGGTGTGGTACAAGTGACTGTATTGCATGAGGTGGTGCAACAGTCTGAGAGGGAGGAGGAGCTGGTGCATAAGATGATGAGTAACTTGGATACTCTTCATCTTCAAGCCCTGGAGGTAATGGCTGACCAGAGGGAAGAGACTTCACAGGAGTTGGAGAGGGTTTCATGGCAGCTGGCAATGGTGGTAGTGCTGCTGATGAAGGGGGCACAGGGAAACTGTCTACTCCTGGAGGAAGTGGCTGTTGGAGTGTAGGATTTGTCACTGTACTTTGTTTCTCTGCTGCAGCTGTTGCTAATTCCATCTCCATGGCTTTCTTAATCAAATCGTCATCTGACAAGGAGCTTAAAGTGGTTGCCGCTTTTGTCAGATCTGTCTGTTTTTGACGTGGGTCCCTAGCCAGGTTTACTTCTGTCTTTGTTGAGGGAGGATGGACCACAGGCATTGAAAGTGATAACAGAGCTGGAACTGCTGATGAAGCTGGACTGAGAAGGCTTGCTGTTGTAGCTGTGGTACTGGACGTGAACTGAGTTACAGCAGAAACTGAACTTGGACTGTATGATTCTTGAGTTGGTGGAGATATTTCGTGTTCTTGAGGTACATAATTTAGGTCATCAATTTCTGCCTTAGTTGCTTCCAAAACATTTGATGACCTTCCACTGGTATAATTCTGAACAATAGGATCTTCCTTAAGATTGATTCCTTTACCAATCCCTGTTGTCAATGAAGAATTGTCTGATTCACGTTTCTTTATACTGGCAAGAATTTCACTAAGGTTTGATGGCAAAGATATGTTTGATGGTATAGCAGAAAGTACAGAAGCAGTAGAATCACTTGGCGCTCCAATAAATGGAATTGAGTCTGATGGGGGAGGGGTAAATGACCGAGATGGGCTATAAGCTTCATTTTCATCTTCAGCGTTACTAACAGCAGCAGGCGCAGGGTCACATGCCTCATCTCCAGGTTCGATCATGTAGCTCTGCATTACACTACGCACCTATAATGAAAAATAATTCATTCACTTTAATTTCAAACTAAATGGAAAATTTGCATATGATACTTTCACATTTCATTAATATCTTTTAAATTCAAGTGTATAAACATACACATGTGTGCAAACACTGAAGCATGTGTACTTACATTATTGCGTTTATGAAAGTTTTTATTTTGAACATTTAATTGACTTAGAAACACCATTAAATTAAAGATTGATGCAAGATATAATCTGTTTATTCTGTACAGCTGTGAAAAAGTATCCTGCCCTCGAAGAAAAATGTATGTTGCACTGGACAACAAATTGGAAACGAGTTGATTCAATTATTTTTTGTGGGCTGAAAGTGTAAGAGGTATGGAAATTCACTGAAGGCCATCAACACAATACAGTGACAGCAAAATATGTACAAATGGCCTGGATCAGAGTGGCTGCCATGTTTTCTGCTGAAAGGAACACTGAACAAGTCTGTATGCCAATTCTCACAACAGGATGAAGAGTCAGTGAAGTGGGAACCGACTCCACATCAGTCACAGTTCTGCCTATGAAATGTCCACCACAGACTTTACTTCCATAAAGTTTGTGCAAGGTGGGTTCCAAAACAAGTGGTGGAACAGCAGGGGAATAACCATTTGAATATCTGTAAATACCTTTTGAGTTGGTATCACGAGGAAGGGGATTTCTTTTGAGTTGCACAGCCACTGATGACAAAATAGACAAAATACAGATCTGTCACTATGAGCCAGAGAGCAAACATTTGGAGTATAAAATGGAAACATATGAAGTCTCCTTTAAAAAAAAAAGTTCCAATCTTAACCAACAGTTACTGAACAGTGGACATTTAATGTATGATTTGGGCCACGCCATAGCTCAAGCAGTTAGTCACTGGCTTCCCACTGCGGCGGCCCGTGTTCGATCCCAGGTCTGGTCAAGTGGGATTTGTGGTGGACAAAGTGGCCCTGGGGCAGGTTTTCTCCAACTATTTCGGTTTCCCCTGCCAATCTTCATTTCACCAACTGCTCCACAATCACCATCACCTATCATCTGGGGCTGGTACAATAGGCCAGAAGTGGCCGCAGTACAAGGGACTTAGTCCCACCCCACTAACAATAAAAAAAATAATGTATGATTAAATCTATGCTTAGCTTTTGGTTTGATAACAGAACTTTATGAATCACTGGAGACAGGCATAAAGAATACTCTGCAGACACACATCACAAGCATATCTAAAAATTTTGAATGAAATGCTGTTTCAAAAGCCAAAAATTACAACATAGCAACAGTGCAAAATTCTGAGGTTATACCTGATAAATTTAATGTAATCAGAATCTGTACAGGTGGAAATTATGAAGTGAGATGATCACTAAAGAGTTCCAACTAGCCTCACAAGAAGCAAAACAAACATCAAAGTTCTTCACAGAATTTGTTTTGTCTTAATTTGCCAGAAGTGGCCGCACTTCCTGAGAAGCAGGGTCCTTCCTGAGAAGCAGGGAGCTGCTCCTTAGTCAAATTCCCTGCCTTTCAAACCCAATATTCACTGTCTTCTGAAATACACTTGGAAACCCTATGAAACTACAATCCTGTTGTACGTAATCATACCTGCAATGGTTCTACTCCAGTCACTCCAACTGTAGATGCACCAGCAGACTCAGTTCCCACAATCGCGCTGCTTATACTCTGAATCTGCTGCTTCTGCTCTTCAATTTTTCGATTGAGTTCCTCCATCTTCCTCTGAAGTTCAGAAGGATTCTTTGGTGTAGCAAGCAAATTATCCTCACCAGATTCTCCAGTATCTTCATCCACTCCACCACCAGGGCTATATGGTGCATCATCATCCTCATCACCATCCATTGAACTCAGAGTGAATTTTGATGTAGCTGGAGGAACAGTGACACTAGGAACCAATTCTTCAGTTTGCTTCTCTGAAACGTTTCCATCATGCCCAATGTCTTGGTTTGGTTTACGCATTAATCTCGGATCTGTATTAGAGCAGAACTTCTTTGCACCAAATGATGTATGTTTCGGCGAATGTGGTGGTGTGAATCCCTCAGAGGTGACCAATTTAGGTGGTGGATGTGGTGGTGTCAGACTGCCAATATCATCCCCTGAACCTGGAAGTGGGGGTGTGTAGCTTCTTTCTGTAGTCTCTAACACAGAAGGGAGGGGTGGAGGGCGTTTGGGTACTTTGGCTACATAAGTGAGTTCTGGGGCAAGCCTCTTTCGTCGAGCTCTAACTAGTATTCCAAGTAATAAATGTGGTCTGTAATCTTCAAAACCAGGTCCATCTAATGGTAATAAGACTTGTGGTACTGGATTGTGACTTGCAAGAGGCATAATATAGAAATCTTTGATCATCTTTGAAACATTTCCAACAACTCCCAAGCGATTTCTGGTATTAAGATATGTATAAAGTGTGATGTACGGTATCTTCTCTTCATCATTTGCTGCCGTCAAACGTATTACCAATATTTCTTTGGTTCCAGACTTCTTCATTTTTGAGATATAGTCCCAAACTGTTTCAGGTACGATCCTGTTGAAAACCAGAATCATATGGTTAATATAGCCAGTATCGTACTCTAAAATCTGTTACCCAGAATGAATTATTATTATTATTATTCTTTACTACATAGTAAAGAATAACAGCGGCACGCACATAGGAAGACTACACAGGATAACACCTGTACAGTGTGGAAACAAGAACTAGCCGCTGCAGCACTTTAGACATAGGGCGAGTAACCCTAACAATTTTAAATTTAAAATTTAGAGAAAGATTTTAAAATTAGAACTAAAGATTTTATAGTGCTACTACAGGAACATCAAAATTAATGTGTGTAAAATAATCTACAAACCAGAGAGATATCAATGAAGTAGATGTTGATAATAACAAGGAAAGTGTTTTAAATGTTAAATTTTGGCCGTCTGAAGCTGAAACATGTAGTGTAGAGGAGCAAGATCAAGGACACATAATATATTAAGAAAGCAGTCTTCTGGGATTTGGCACCATGTATATGTGGTGTTAACCGACGTTTCGGAGGAACGTATCGCCTCCATCTTCAGGGTAGAAGAAAAAGTATAAGAAATCTGCAAGCGACAAGACCGTGAGAACGGTAANTCCGAAACGTCGGTTAACACCACATATACATGGTGCCAAATCCCAGAAGACTGCTTTCTTCATAGTCACCGCCGTGAAAGCCTCAAATCTTACACATATTATATTGTTTGCACTTGGGACGGAATTTGTATCATTATATCATTTATCGTATGGGGTGCAACAGGATGCTTAAATATAATATTGTAACAAATTTACAGTCTTTTCCAACTCTGTTAGAGACCATGACAGAAAACTGAGATTCACATTAATGTATGCAAAGTCAGATTTTAGTACCTTCAACTCAGTTGAGAAACTAAATATGACTTGTAGTAATGAAACAGATGCAGCATCATCCCTGTCAAGTTCATACAGAACAGAAGATTTAAAAGTTTAAGAAAAATACAAAATGGCATCCAACCAGGTTACTGGAGTTTGAATGATGTGCATGAAACTTCATTTTTAAAGAGCTCTATTATAGCTGGCGATTTCACAAAGATTTTATTCACATTCACTACTAATCTGCAAATTATTTCACAGATCCTATGCAAAGGATGCACTGCACATGTAATATGTGGCAGTTTAGGACAGGTGAATGAAAGTGATTCCGCTATTTCTATCATCTACATATGCTGTGGTGTACGTAAGTAGCAACTACACACTGAATTTCATACCATATGGTCAGTGTCTGCACAGCTTCACAGAAATTGTGTAATTCACTGCAGACATTTCCTGACATGACAGAAGAAACAATTTTTCTAGTAGTGTTTGATTATTTTTCAAGAGCCTAACAACATTTGAAACCTTCCTTCCACTTGCATCAGCTGTTTCATGTACAGCCACCAGAATATTTCATTTTCCACACATTACTCAAATTTTGTTCAACATTTCTTCATATCACTTAGGTAAATAGTTTATCCTTAATGCTGACTAATGTGGAGGACATGTCTCAGTATACTCTGAAAGAAAATTTGTTTAAAAAAAGTGGTATGTTTGGAGACACCAATTATTTGTGTAGATCTGATGCAAAATCAGCAAATCTGTAAAGTCCTGAAGAAGACTTTGCAGCAGAAAGCTCACCAATTAGAGACTGCCTACCTGGCCCATCTCTTAAGCTGACAACAACAGCAGCAGCAATATGACTGCTTCTACTTAAATATTTTGTGACAAAAGGTTTTTCACATGACTGACAAAAGAGAGCCTGACCATCAGAAGTAAACGTGTTCCTGAATTCACTAACATACTGACAGATTTCGCTTTTCCCATTCTTGTAAATATTCTTAACTGCTACGCTACAATTAAATTATAAAACCACATTACTGTACAAAAGCTTCATGCACATCTGTACACCAATACTTGGCACCCAGCTGCAGTGGTTATAAATGCTCTCCTGATTTTCTTATTGGCTACACAAAACAAAGATGGGTGATTTGCTGCCTGTTTACAAAGTTCCAGTTACTCTCTCATTACACTTAAAACTACTGGAACCCCAAGCAGGGGATCCCCATGTCAAAACAAAAAAAAAGGGTACTTACTGGACATGTGTCAAAAGGCTGAAAACAAGGTATTTCAGTATTCTGAAAACAAGCTGTGAAGACATGGAAACATTCATTTATCCAGTGTCTAAGAGATATACTATTCAATATTATTTATATATCAAAAAATATTTATTTACATAAAAATGTGCAAATATGTATCTTTAGGTGACATAAAATCCAACACACAAGTAATAACTGTAGTAACTTTGATGTTACACTGATTTTTATGGACATAAAGCGCTACAAAGAAAATATTTTTTAACCTAGAAATCTGCAGTCTAATAATGACCTTTCCAATGACATATGGGGAAATGAAACAGGACAACGAACATGAAAGCTTAGAAGGCAGGGATATGAATGAAGGACATTGTGACTTATATCAAGATGCTACCCCTGCATTTGCTTGGAGACTGAGATAACCCACAAATAACCTCAGCTAGGAGAGCCAGTAGCCTTACTGAATCTGAACCGGTTACCTCTCAATGCAAGCCAACACTGTTATTCCTACACCAACCTACATGGGGAAGGAGTGGAAAGTATTAAAACTAATCTCAGAGGAATAGGTTGTAAATATATTAACTGGAGCTAAATGGCTTAGGACAGTCCAATGATAATGGTGATGAACTTATTTCATAGCAGCAGCAATGTCTCAATCAGCTGAAAGTTAGCAGCTGCCCAAGGAAGACCCTGTACTATGAGTTTTGACTTAGGACAATACTATACTGTAATGGAAAATGATACATACCTGCCAACTATGTCCACTGTATCAGGAAGGTCCTTGCAAAGGTTCTGGGAATCTCCAGATACCACTTGAACTGTGGTAAAGAACTTTGCTACATCTGGCATGTTGACAAATCCCTTCCATACTGATGCAGAAGCCCCTGAACTCTTATCAGTATCTAGAGTCCCCAAAGTTGAACTATCATCAATATTATTGATGTCTGGTGTCTTGATTGTCACAGTGGAACTTGGTTCTCTGTCAGACAAATCACTGTCTTCTTCTACTTTAACTTCAGTCAGAGATTCTAACTTTGTCTGGCTCTCATTTTCTGTCTTTACCTCATTCTTTGTATCTTCTTCATCAATTCTGTTGTCAACCATAACCTACAAATTAGAGTGATGAACTTTTCAGAAGTTATTTCAAATGAAACAATAGTGAAAGGTGTACTCCAACAGAATACACATATTATTGTAATTTTCATATCATTTGCACACATAATTTTGTTCATTTACAACACACAGAAATCTAAAATGTAGTACTACAGCATCCTGTTGCATGTCACTTATCACTTCTTATTCATCATCCCACATCCCCTGTACAGGCCATGGAAGCCCACAGGGTTGTGAGACATCAAGGCTCCCACATTTCTGAAGTCAGCCTTAGTCACCCACTGCTCTTTACCCCAAGGAAGATTCCTGGTACTCATTTCTGATAGAGGTTAAGTCAATCCAAGGGTCATATTGCAGCTGGTAGGATTAGATCAACTGAAGAATTCAGTGACCTCATCAGGAACTAAACCTGCTACCTTCAGGCTTGTAGCATAGGTCATCAACCATATGCTCAACTGCACACAACATACAAATACCAATTCCTCAATGTTTTCAAATACGATGAAGAAAACAGAAAATGGGGAGACTTTTGATACAATATAATCTGCAAAATACTGACATTTTCATTCTGGGAAAAGTTACAGTCAGCACCACTGGCAGAATGTAATGGCTTTAGGGTTTAGATAATCATCATGAATATATCATACAAATAAAATGATCTGCTTAAGGTGGACTGGTAGGATGGTGAATTTTGGTAACCATCACATGATTGGATCCTAGACATTTTGGCTTGCTTTTCTGATAAATGTTCTTGTTCCTCCCTTACTTTTTAAATTCATTTTTAGAGGTCCGCATATTTAGTAAAAATTCTATTTAATAAGTAAGGTTTCCTAGGTCACACACATGAAATGAGAAGTCATTACAATGTTAACTGTAGCTCTTTTATTCTGCTGAAGTATCACTATATTTCAGCATAATCCCTGAGCACACTATTGCATTTGTCCCATCTTGGCAAGAGTTTAAAAATGCTGTTGCAGTAGAAATTAGGTTCTTGCATTCATAATTCACCAACATCCATTTCCACTTCTTCAGTACTGTGGAATTGGTAACCTCCCAAATGTTGTTACAGATTACCCACACCCATACCAACTGCTACCATCTACCAAAAACTAAAATGCTTGATTAACACAGATTTTACAGGCTCAGGAACGGTAATTATTGAACATCCCTCATATTTGTATATTTAACTGTTCGTACCTTTAATATATTCAAATATATCACACCCAAGACACAGTGCAGTCACATGCAGTCTCACATGCAAACTTGTGTTAAAATCTTAAAATTCACATTTTTCAATTTTAAATTATTTTTCACATCACTTGTTATGACCAGTATGGTTATCATCAGGTGCTTCCAAAACTGCTGCATTTCTGTCAATGAACACAATTCCAAAGTACACCTTCATTTATGTGTCCACGTGTTGTATATTTGTAGTGCTGAGTGATTCCTCTTACATGTCGTGTGCAACTGTTGCAAAGCTTATATTCATATAAACAGTTACCATTAAAAAGAAACTGTGTGGTTTTAGTTCACAAGCGAACTATACCGATGGAGCCTAGCCTAGCCTAGCCTAACCTAACCATTCCAAATAGTCATAATTATTTTTTTCTAGCATTTCATTAAATATTCACCATACAAAAAAACATTTTAAATAATAGATGAAAAATAAAATATTTTGGGGGGAACTTTATGGAGTTTGATTTGGTCCCCATGTAAAGCAGGGGTTACACTAGGCCAATATTGTGCTACAGTAAAGTCACCTTACAATTTTTTATGTTGATCCTCCTTAATACCAAATTTAATTAAAATCTGTTGAGAAGTTTTACAGTTCCTAGTGTTCATTTTAGGCACTCTGTACAAATAATACACAAAAAAAGTTTACAGCCTAAAACTAATCTGCTGCACATTTCACCCCTGAAATTAAATAAGAAAGTTATAGCAGTGAGTTCACCAGTACTATATTAAAGGGAAGTCAACTGATATGAATTTCTACATTGAATCGTATGCACTCATAACAACATGGAATCATTTTACTGTTACAAAATACACAAATACAAAGACCAGCATTCTGCATTTAAAAATAATTAATTTAGTCACATTGTTTCATGAAATATATTTGCAAAAGAATTTGGAATAAACATGAACCTGCATTTGATGGAAAATTTCTATGATCCCAAGAATACAGACTGATAAGCAACATGAAGTTATATGGAAAGAATAAAAATTTAAAAGGAATTATCAGAGGATATTCCTGATACAAGCTGTTAACAACATATACTTTAGTATACTCCTATGGTAGAAAGTAGACCGGCTCTGTGGTCCAGTGGTCAGAGTTCCTGGCTACAGATCCAAAGGTCTGGGTTCGATTCCTGGCGCTACCAGATTTTCTGAGAATTAGTGGGTCTGGAATGGGGTCCACTCAGCCTCGTGAGGATAACTGAGAAGCTATTTCAAGGAAATAGCAGCTCCGGTCTAGAAAACCAAAATTAACGGCTGTGGGGATTCGTTGCACTGACCACGTAACAACTTTTATCTGCTAAAGTTGGCACTAACTTCACCGACAAGCAGCAGTCGCTCAGTCGGTACAGTTCACTTGCAGACTAAAACCACAGAGTTTTTAGGGAAGAAAGTAAACATCAGGGGACAAGGGAAGGTAATACAGAAAGAATAAAATGTGTACTGCTCAGTAACCATAGTACACATCCTTGGCACAAGTTTCTGATATACATCTTGGTTTATAAATATATAGAGTATGTACTGTGCAACACACCATATTTCATAATACATCTAGTAAATGTAAACCCGACTGAAATGGAAAAGAGATGAAGTTTTATGGGTTTCCAGTACATGCATCCTTAGCCTTAGTGTAGGAGACATCTGGTCAAAACAAACAGGACCCAGCATGCTTCAGAAGTCCCTCATGTATGATAAAGTCAAAGCATAAATGTGAAGCAAATGCAGTATCCCCCCCCACCAATGATTCTGAATGGGATCCCTTTACCCTGGGTGCTCCTATACAAGAACTATGGAGTCTTATCTCCACCCTTGTCAGAGAGGCCATGCCTGATTCTGACGCTATTTAACAATATTTTCTTTTAATTCAACAGGTTAAATGGGACTGAATGAGACAGGAAGGCTATCATTTGGAAGGAAGCCATCATGAAACACTAGCCCACCATTTGTCTGGATAATGAATCAGGACAACAATCAGCCTGACCAAGATTCACACTAGGTACCTGCTGAATACATGTTTAAAGCTTGCATGCAGGCAGAGATCAGGATGATAAACATATACATGGAACCATAAGCACCAACAATATGCTGAGTTACTGACATAAATTAATCCTTCACTTACACAGAAAATATGATGAGATAAAAGTTGATGTAAAATGCAATTCAGTGTTTGTAGGAAATACAGAGAAATAACATATTATGATAAAAATCAATAAGTGGTGGCAATAACTAAGTTCACTAAAGGTGACCTCACAAAAGACAGCTTCTATCTGGGAAACAAATTGCACACAAAGCGCAAGACTAATAATTAAACATGTTCACACAGAAACTTCCCCTGACCCCTTTAATTACAAACAATCACATGGCAAATGTCTTACCTTGCTTTCTTCTTTGATACTCTTCTTCAAATCTTCCTTTTTAATTTGCACTTCATCTTTTTTCAATTCATCATCCCGTCGCTCCTTCCTATTCCTGTCCCTGTCTCGTTCAGAAGAACCATGGTGATGGTGATGATGCTTACTCTTGCTACTAGACTTTCGTTCTCCACTCCTTCTTCCATCTCGTTCACTTCGGCTGTTGTCTCGATGACTTTCATGCCTGCTTCCATCTTTATCTTTAGAATGTTCTCTATCACGACTACCTCTCTTCTTGTCATCTCTTCTTGACCTTTCCCGATCTCTCGAACTTCGACTTTTATCTTTTCTTTTCTCCTTATCCTTGCCTTCTCTTCCTTTATCTTTCATCTTTTCTGTGTTTTCTTCTAATGAGGTATCTTCCACCGTTGAAGATACAGAATTGTTCAATGCAGAAACCAGATCTGGCACTGCAGATGGATCTACTAACTCTGGAACATCCATCTTCATGCTCTCGTCTGTTTCAATCACCTGTTCACCCTTGTGTGTCTTCATCACATATGTCTTTGAAAGAGCCATCAAATCTAGTTCATTCTTTTTAATCATCTCTAACTGATGCTTTGCCTCCCTTTCACGCCACTGTGCTAACTCCTGCGATGCCAATTCTTCAGGAGATAGTCGTACCAACTGAAAAGGTGTCACTGATTTATCAACAATCTTGCGAAAAAGTGTCAGGTTCTTAGGATCTTTAATATTAAAAACGAGGCTCCTATATTTAGATTTGTACTTGATACCTGTGTCTCGGAAGTATGTGTGCATTTCTTCCTCAACATTTAGTGCTATTTTCTGAACATCCTCTTCTGCCACAATAAGATCTGTGCACTCTTGTATTCGACTTTGAAGGAGTTCCTGTAGTGTTTTACGGACATTGATTCTAATTGGTTCTGGTCCTGGAGGTTTTTCCTCTTCTTTTTTTGGAACTTCTATTGGTGATGTTGATGAAGTACGTTTCACTTCAATTTTTTTTGTTACTACAGGTGGCTGACTTTTGGTCACTGTATTTTCTTTAACTGTAGAAGTAGCTGGAACTTTGGAAACTGCGGGGACCTGTAGTGGTTTTCCTCCCTGTGCTACAGGTGTGACAGTTCCTGCAGATTTATTTATTGCCTTCGAAGTTCCAGTTGGAGATTTAACTCCCTGACCAACTTTTGCAACATTTTTTGTAGACACCTCTCGAGCAATAGGTACAGAAGGTGTTGATGTCACTGGTTTGTGGACTCGACCTACTGGAGAAACTAACTGGGATTTTGTTGTTACGACTGCACCTGCTACAGGTTTAGGCTGGAAGGCAATAGATTTGGGTTGAGCTGTAACAACCTTTGACTGTGTAAGAAGTGATTTGGTATTCTGAACCTGCTTTAGTTGCCCAACTGTTTTCTGATTGTAAAACTTGGTTGTTGGCATAACTCCTGGGCGAACAACTTCAAAGGTTGGATTATCCTTTAACCAGGTCTTCAAGTTCCCTGCTGTAGGAGCATTTGGACCTAAAAATTGTAAAATATAATAATCAACACGTTTCTTCAATACTTACAAGGCATAAAAATATTGGTTGCTTACTCAGGGGCAGTTGATTTTGTATACAGGCAAGCAGTAATTCATGCAAATTACTTATATTAACAGATCATTAGTAACGTTTCTCTCTGTAGAGTGCAAGAACAAATTACAATGTGAACAAAACTGTAAACGAATACTTCGGGTAACTATTCATTTTAATTCATTCGGTGCTGCTGGTTTAAAATACACTGACAACTAGAAGGTAACACTCTTACATACAGACAAATAAAACAACCATTCAAAAGTGAATGCATTTTAGCCTAGCCCTATGTATTTATCTGAATCTATGACATGCTTCCTTGTAATTTAGAATCTGAAAAATGAAGGGTAAACCCATAATAGCAAACAAAACAGTATAATATACTGTTACAGGAAAGTCAGTAGAGATAGCTACTGTTAGGCAATGGCACTCAAAACACATTTCCACAGCAACAAATCAGCAGGCAACAGTAGCTGAACTGCTGGAAAATCAGCATATAATACAGTAACTATGGAAATGATATTTCCATGTCAGTCAGGGCTAGGAGGTCATGAGTTAGTAGTAAGCCAGTTGTCACCCAGCAAGGATATGACAACATGAGCAAAGGAATATTCATTGTTAGAAGCCATTGCCTAGCAACCTAGTGAAGGCACAGAAGCCTTAATGTATGCAGCAGTAATTTGTAGAGGGTGAATATCTGTGCAACTCCTATAGTTACTTGTAATTATGAGTTATACATGTTCAACAAAACCAGCTGTCAATCCAAACCCTGTGTCTAGTCATTAACNAAAAAAAAAAAAAAAAAACGTATAAGTGGTGAAAATCCACAAAGGGCTGACTCTCTAAAGCTACTAAGAAATACAAGGTCTGACAATAAAGATCATGAACTTGCCACCGTGTGCTTACTGTGGCAGCAGTGGACAGAAACCTCAGTATGGTTTGATGAAGTTGGCATATCAGCATTTCACAGCTGTGCTGTTGCTACTGATGTATGGCAGTCTCTTTCTGAGTGGCACCTGTTACTGTCTGAGTGTGTTTTGGTGTGCTGTCATGATAATGTCAGAACAGACATTAAATTTCTTGTTAAACCTGGTAAGAGTGAAGCAAATTTACAGAGATGCTAGTGCAAATTTATGGGGATAATGCTATGAAGAACACAGCAGTTTATAAGTGGGTAACACGTTCTTCTGAGGGGAGAGAAACTGCCACTGACGAAGAGAGATCAGGATGGCCAGCAATGAGCAGAACTGAAGAAAACATAAAAGTTCATCGAATTGTGTGTGAAAATTGTCAGTTGACTGTCAGGAGCATAGCAGAGCAAGCAAACACCAAGAGAGAAACAGTCAGGAACTGTTCATATGGCACTGTCTGTGAGGGAGTTTTTAGCAGTAAACAAATAACTGTGCTGGAACGCCCACCCTGTTCACTGGATCTAGACTCCAATGACTTTTTTCTGTTCATGAAGATAAAGGAAATATTGAAAGAAAGTCATTTTGATGACACTGATGACATCCATAGTAATATGATGGAAGCTCTGAAGGCCATTCCACAAAACCAGTTCCAAAATTGTTTTGAAAAGTGAACTAGGCGCTGGCATTGGTGCATAGCTTCCCAAGGGGAATACTCTGAAGATACCTACAGTGATATTCAGCAATGGGGTATGTAGCACTCTTACCACCATGAGTTCGCGAAATGTATTGTCAGACCATGTACTTATATGCCAAAGCAGAATGTGCACCCAAATTTAATGTTTATCCCAATTCTGAAAGGTTAAATTCAAGCAAAATAAGAACTTGTTTTACGTGTCAGTTGTCTACAATTTGTGAACAGTTTTTAAATACAGCAAATAACTATCAATGACTTAAACATTTCTGGGGCATCTTTCATTATGATGTCACAACGAAGAAGAAAATAAACTAATTTAAATAATGTCATTTAATACTAACATAACTGTACATGCATGACTACAATATATATTAAAATTTTCTGACTATGTATATGGAGAGAAATGTGTGCATAGTGTTCGCAGAAATATGATGTTAAGGACAGTTATATTTACAAGTATGTGAGTAGGTTATAACATCAGTATATTTGTCTAGGAACTAGACATGTGGCTGGGGAAAAATACGACTAAACACTAAAAACTTTCAATTCTCAATTTACATAATGTAAGTTCCAGAGATAGGGATAAACATATATTCAGCCACTACGGAGATGAAACACGGGTATTCAAGAATATTTTTCCTTTCAGTGTCACCTTGCAAGCACAAGAATGCCAGAAGGGAGATTATACTGAAGTACACCAAAAAGAAAGAAGAGATCTTGGTAGTAAAGTGCCACACACACAATTTAAATCTTAATATCCTCTTCACAAAATCAAACTGACCCACAACTTCACTCTAAGTTTTACACTCACTCTCTTAACCATTTAATTGACCCATGGCAAGTGAACAGGAATTTTACCAGAACCCTCATTTGCAAACACGATAAACACTGGAATGAATCTGAACAGGTATACAGAGTGTTTCACGACTTTAGGGCATAACCGCAGGAGGTGATTTCCTAGGTCTTCGTGATCAAAAAGTTCATATAAACATGTGTCCGATTTTGGACGGTTACGGAGTTATGACCGTTTTAAACTCAGAATAGAAGGTAACGATTACTGACAATAAACGGAACAAAATAATAAACCAGCATAATACATGATACATTTAAAGTATGAATGTAAAGTTAACTTCGTGAAATTACCTTTAATTTGAATTGATTGGTGCTTGAAGCTGATTTTCGAAAATGCCATCGCCGGCCGCAACACAGGCTGCCGCTCAGTTGTGAACCACGTGGGTAGCACGTAGCAGCTTCAGCTGGCTGTTTCTTATGTGGTCAGTGGCGTCCAGAATGCGACCGAGCAAAGCATCTTGCGTTGCCACCTTCACATTGTAAACCAGTTCTTTCATCCATCCCCACACACAATAATGCAGAGGGCTTAAGTCTGGAGACCTGGCTGGCAATTCTTCGCATACTTGTATGTGGACTGTCATGTACCATACGAACAATGCCTTCTTCATTGACGCCTTCATTAACACCATGCTTGGCTGCAATACGAACGCCGGTAAGTCTACCGGTATCTCACAATGCCTGGTAAACTCCAGTAAACATTCTCCGGTTCGGTATTCTACGATTCGGAAACCGTTGCTGATATTCAGGTACGGCAAGAACTGAGTTACCGTCACAAAACCTGTACACATCAATCATATCTGCATATTCCTCAAACGAAAATGTAAATGGCAACGTAACAGACGCACCGAGATGAGAACTGTTCTGAACAGCAGTAGCCGCTACACTAGCCGTGGCTGGACATACCAACCCACCACGCCTTAGGTACCTCTAAAGTGTCGAGATAATGAGAACGTTCTGTCTGTAGCTGGCTAAAAATAGCAACCCGCCAGATGACAGATGCGGTTCATATGAGGGCATGTACGAGAATGAAAAATGGTCATAACTCCGTAACCGTCCAAAATTGGACACATGTTTATATGAACTTTTTTGATCACAAAGACCTAGGAAATCACCTCCTGCAGTTATGCCCTAAAGTCATGAAACATCCTGTATAGTGTACCCCAAGAAGACAATAAGAGGGTCACATATTTTTATTTTTCAATGACAGGGCTTCTGGAGCGGAGCACATCAGAAACTGCTGCAACTGACACACTTACCTGCCAAAAGCCTTCCTGTTTTTCTTTCAAATACAATGACTCTAGCATCAGGTCTGGCCCTTGGAAGCTGTGCTGCTGCACTTGAAGATCCAGTCCCAGGCACCATTCCTAAGTGTTGCTGCAATTGCTGTTCATTCTGTCCACGAGGTGCTGACACCTGGGTTTGATTATGGGCCATTTGTGCAGCAGTGGCCTGTGTTCCAACTGCTACGTGCTTTTCTTTGTTGATTAGGCTGAGTGACTCCTGAGCATGTTTCAAGATGCATGAGTCACTGCAATAGATGCTAGTTGGCCGAGCTTCTTTCTTGCATACAATGCAGTACATAACTCCATCATTCACACTGCAAAATCAGGAATATTCGACATTGGTTGTCTGTTCTTTCAACTGACTCTTTACCACATATCAAGAAGTGAATAATGGTACAATAAAATGTCCCTAGCAATGCTTAACATACTAAAACACAGGATACAAAAGAAGTTTAAATTAACAATCTGATGGAATCAGGAAACAGTGGATGTAAATGGTGCGGCAAAGGGTTGATCTCATACAGGTTTACTGGAAAGAAACAGACAATGCTATCTCTCCGTAACAGAACCTGAGACAAGAAATAACTACCATGTATTTTAACGTGTTAAAACATAACAGCAAAAACTTATACCATGAGATACCTATAAACCTGTTTTCAATGCCATGCATATCAAAATCTTCACTAGACAGGAAATTTTGTAATACAGTGAATTATGAAAATATTTAATTTTTTTATAACATTGACTTACTGAATGGCAGCAAATAATAAGTCAAAAAGGATGCAGAAGGGAATTATCATTGCTTAATTTAAGGTACCATCCCAGTATTTGCCTGAAGAGAATGATGAAAATCACCAAAGTCCTCAGTCAAGATAATCCATGGCTCGGCCAATTTGAACCGGTGACCTGCTGAATATAAATCTGTAGCATTAGATTTGATTTACAGATCTCCCTGACATCAATACCAGATGACTATATGAATCCTATGCCACTTAATAACAATGTTTCTGTTGCTGCATAATGACATGGTGAGAGGTAAGCATTTGGAATAAGGAAAGCATTGAAAATTTCATGGCACTATTTGCCAATTTCCTGGAGAGGTGGAAAGAAAAAAAAAATCCCAATCAGAAGTGTCAATACCTTAGCCAGTATTCAAAGTGGGAACCCTGAAAAGAACAATTAGAGAATTATTGCTGTATCAATGCACAGTACATATGACATCATATGGTAAAAGGTAAAGTTGTCCCTGTGCTTAACTAATTAAGCACTATGCCATGAAGGCATATGAGGGAGTGGAAGTATCATAAGATATGACAAAAAGTTACACATATTAAACAAAATCTAAACAAACATTGGTTAGTATGTGAACTTGAAATTTCAAGAAGTAAGCTCACAAGTATTATTGTTTATATCAAATACCTAATGCTGGCTCATACAGAACACATAACCCTATCTGCAATCTGATCTTACACCTTTTCCATTATGTTTGTTATTAAGGAAATAAAACATGTATGAAATCATTTATTTCATACTTCACTGAGTACAGAATCATGTCACATCATAAAATTTTAAATGTTTTCTAAGGAATTTGCTGCCTATTTCATCAGGATCAAACATTTAGAAGGATGTAACAAATGCCTGCAGATCATCACCAATTTTTAGAAAGAGGCAGCAAGTTTCTTCAAATGTCAGTAACTTTTATGAGGCAAAAAGTCTGTTTAAAACCAGTTATTTTTTGGTCTTTGAAAGAACAAATGAACACTTTATCAGGTCCACTACAATATACAAGTTGGGGTGCTGGAGTTTGACTCCCTGGTCCTATGGTTCCAGAATACCATTTATATCACTATTTCTGTAGTATAAAACTCATCTATTATCCATTCACTAATTCATGGAGCTGAGCCCTTCTTGAGAAGTTGCCAATTGTGCAGCTACTCAAGAACTTCCCAGCATGTTATGGAACCCAAAGGTTCATTACCGTGTTTACAAGAGCCGGTCTCTTTCCTTCTGGCTTTCCCACCAATATCCTACATGCATTCCTCTTCTACCCCATTTGAGCTATATGCCCTGCCCACCTCATCCTCCTTGACTTGATCATTCTAATTATACTTGGAGAAGTGTACAAGTTATTGACATATAAAGTAAAAAGTAAAAAGTAAAGCTACCTCTGTACCAGGCCGTGAAGGCCCATAGGGCTGTGAGACAAGGGTCCCACATTATCTAGCCAATCGGCTCAAAGATGGCAGTAAGGTTGTCAGCCTTACGCGCCAGCCGCACTTTACTCCCCAGGAAAATTATTTAATTAATTCCTGGTACTCATTTCTGTTAGAGGCTGAGTAGACCCCAAGGCCATAGTGAGGCTGGAAGGATTAGGTCAACTGAAAAAAAATCCAATGACCTCATCAGGACTTGAACCCACGACCTTCCGGCTTGTACATATAAATATTGCATTAATTAAAGTGTATGTTCCAGTACTGATATACAAATATATGCAAGCCTCCAAGATGTTCAGTCCCCAAAATGAGGCACAGTGAGATGTTAAATGAACCACACATTTGAGGATGGAGTATGTAAATAGATGTTCCCTAGAATTAATACCACACGTATGCTAAAATATGCTAACCAAAGACATGTGAGATCTGAGGTTTTCATGGCACTGACTATAATGATTACCGTCTTCTGGGATGTGAAACTGTGCAGTCAGGCACATGTCTATTAATGTTTTGGAGGAATGTGCTGACTCCATCATTCAGGGTAGAAAAATCACTCTTCTAATCTGAAGGTAAAGGCAGCACATTCCTCTGAAACATCAGTGAACACCTTCCAGACTACAGAGCATCACATCCCAGAAAATAATAATCTTTAAAAATAAACAAACTGGAACACACCTGAGCTTTACTTTTCTTTTTCTTAAGATGACATTTGTAATGTCAACAGAACATTACATTTTGTACCAAATTAAGCCCATACATAAACTGGTAATCAAGGGTGATCACATAAGGCTGAATGAAGTCAAAACAAGATTCAACACTGTTGATACAGGACACATGATTTGCATTAAATAAGACTGCTACTGTACCTAGCAAGTGACCATACAGAAGCTTCATCATTCACAGGAGCTAAATGTGTTACATGGAGGATAAAGAAACTAAGGTTAAAGGAAGGGAACACATGTATGTATACTTACTGAAGAGTGGTGAAACAGAGGCAGAACATTTATGATGAGAAGGAAAGAACTGATTCTAGATATCACATGCATTATTAGTTATCAAGTCTGTATTGGTTGTAATATGTTGGTGATTACAAGATATGTTTCTTCTGCAAAGATTACCCTCTTTCTGAGAAAATGAAATTACTTGAAAGTGTATTTCATGTTAAAAATAACTGCACAGAGTGAAAAACTTCATACACATTTCCAACAATTTTCATTTCGATTAATACATTTTTTGTTATCTGGAATTGACTGTAACAGAATTGTATTATATTCAACGAGAACAGATGACTGCATAATAAATTGCATAAACAAGAAAAACTTACAACGGCATTTGAAAACCGTTGAGCAAAAAAAAAAAAANAACCATTCACTTGACAACGACTTAAATAACTTTATTAAATAAAAAGCATGCTAAATGTATATATCACAGATAATAATACTAATAATAAAATACAGTGGAATGAAAGAAACACTTTCACTGTTTTGTTAATAAGAACCTTGCATGAAGATTTAAGGAATACAGGCTGGATGTACAGTATGCGCCAAAAGTTAGTGTACTTAAATAAAAAAACGTCCTGTTGATACCACTGTCTATTCATGTGAAAGCCCCTTGCACGAGAGAACCTTCTCAAATCCTGAAGAAATGGCCTGATCACCATGTCCCTGTAGCGTCCTTGGGTGACGGTAAGAGCATTGCCTTCCTCATCCTCAATGAAATAGGGGCCTAATATACCGTGTGCTGAGATGGCACACCATATCGTCATACGTGTACTATGTAGTGCTTTCTGGACGATAACATCTGGACTCTCAAAACCAACGAAGCGAGTTGGTCTGGCGACCACTTCCGTACGCGGAAATAATACTCAACTATGAATACTTTTTCCTCTGTCGAGAGACAACTGCACAACACAACCTCCTTTTCACTACTGGGAACATGTGCAGCTGGAGCTATGCCCCGTCATCAAATGCACATGCGCGTTTGAGATGCGCGAGTTTCAGTACTGTATATTTTGGCACATACTGTATCAACTGTTTAATCAGTTCCTCTGCAAGAAATTTAAAACTGGAAACACTTCTAATGCCTAATGTACAGCTGTAATAATGGTACTGCATAAGGACTCCTGGCAGCCTTCAATCTGTGTTCCTTATAAGAGGTTAAGAGATGCAGCAAGTCATAATTTCCCCTTAATGAAACACAAGATGCTTTATTATTTGACTTTTAGTGGATAACTACTTTCTGTCCAGTTCTTCCCTTCACTGATCTGATGCAGCTGCACATCACATTATAGTTTTAGAATCTATCAGCTACAGTCAGCATGAAATCTACTTGTGTTTCCTAATTAATAATGCCTACAGTATGTTTAAGTGAAGTAGTTCTGGCTTAATCCAAGGTACCAGCATTTACCAGATGGGACTGAAAAGAAACCACATAGCACCTAAGTCAGGAGAGCCAGACATCCAAATACAACCACTCAACAAAGTCCCTACCTCGCAGTCTTACTTTCACTCTTCACTCCAAGACCAGGCTGTATAAAATGAGCAATATAAATATAGAAACCATATCAAATATTAGGCTGAAGGTGAAATGGTAGGACTAGGTTGAAAGTTACTGTAGACTAATGCAATAAACTGTCCTAATATTTGCACGTGAGAACAAAGGTTTCAAGAGACAACTCCTACCACACTAATTAATGCCAGGGCCATCTCAATGTAAGTCTGTTGCCTCATGGAATCAGTTACCTTGATATTGTGACATGTTGCGCTATGGATGACGCCCCCCCCCCCTGCCAGCCGTGATGCGCCGAGCGGAGCCGAAGTGAGCCGAGTCCCAGCACACTGGTCGCTATGCAACACGGGTAAACACTGGTTGCGAGAGACAACTCCCGACAGCGTTACTAGTAACACTAGTAAACACGGAGCCAGACAACAATGGTGCCTATTACATGGCTGTTTTCTGAGTTGTCTGGAACGAGGCTAGATACGGAGCAGCAAAGACTATTCAGAGTGAGTGTGTGATCAGAGTTCTCCATTTACCCAGCGGAGAGTTCCGAGTTGGCCAGCAGTCAGTTCTCCAGTTCTCTAGTTACGAGTCAGTCACCAGTTAATTGCAGTATAGTACCTGTGATACTGCCGATGGCAGTAATTGTGAGATTGTAATTTCTGTGATTGTAAGAGCGAATGTGAAATAAAATTCGCTATATCAAGCACGGCGTGAATTTATTTGTCGTGTTATACACCCAACACGTGACAATTTGGTGTCAGAAGTGGGATTGGACTTACACACGTGACCAAGAAGATTTGAACTCAAGACACATGACCGTCAGAAGGGTTACGAACTTACACACGTGACAATTTGGTGTCAGAAGTGGTTTACGAACTTGAACACGCCTCAACGAATTCTACTACCGCACGATGGAGATGGAAATTTTTTTTGAACGCCTAGTGGCGATAATAGACGCCAATAGAAAGGACTGGCAAGAAGAGAATTAATCGGAAGTGTGTAACACAGTGACACTTGTATAGATCCCGTACTGTGAAAACGTGTAGGCTACTGACAATAGAGTGATTTGATTTGCGAATAGGGTTATAAATTGTGAAACCCCGCAACATTGTTATAATTAATTGTAGCAGAGACTGGTAGGTTGTTAAATAAACCAATTAAAAATCTGAATGGCGTCTTCAGTAACGAAACATGTTACAATATTTTATATGCAGGTAAGATACCACAATTGTTAGAACTGACAAATTTGATGGATCTGAAGGTTCATGATGCTGATCCAATGCCTGGGGTCATGCATATCAAATGAGGAAGATGATTATAACCATACTTTGGAAGGAGGTTGATATGATCACTTGAAGGTACTAACCAAGCACTCACCTAGAGATCTGAGGAAAACTAAAGACATTAATTGTTAACATATGAACATGTACTAATGGTGAACATGGGCCATTTAGCTCCAAGGTACACTGGAGAAAATAAGAGTGCCAAGAATACTGGTACCTCCAATGTCCAGCAAAAAATATAAATCTATCTCCTATTTACATCGACCCTTGAACTTGTGTAATTCTTAATACATCCACCTCACCTAGTTTGCTGTCTCTGCACTGGTGAAGTCGCAACTTCCTCTGCATTAACAGGCTCCTTAGGATCGTTCTGCAATTCTTTCTGGCTCTCTTTGTGCCCACTTTTATGAAGAGTTTCCTTCGGAGCAGATTTCTTTATATCCTTCTCCTTGACTGTTCTGCTCTGCTTCCTTGCATCATGTTCTTGCTCTTTTCCATCAGTTTCTTTCTTCTTGTTACAGTTTGGACAGCACCATTCCAAACCATTTTCCTCCATCTGTTTACCTGTCAAAGAATAATATCAAGAACGTGTCACCACTATTAACTAACATTGTCATTATAAAGCAATTTACTATATCCTCAAGCAGGCCTCCATAAATACAAATAAAATATAGTAATCACTTAACTTTCATCAGTCATACATTATATTAATAGAACAATGCACGTGCAGTCCAGTTAGCCATACAATTATTTTGAATCACCCTATAGCAACTACATGAACTTATACTCAGTGCTGTACAGACTTCTGTTATGCTTTCCTGCTGTGAGTTATGCATAAACACCAGTCTTAAGAGGACTACTCCTAGTCAAAAAGGCTTAATTCCAGTCCATGATCACACCAACTGAAACTCAGTCAAAGTTTTGTTGGCTTTGAGATGACGGTGCCCATATGAGTCAGATGATAGTCTAATACTGCAGTAAATAAATGAAACTTTCTCATGTGTCTGTAGTTGGAAGATGATGCAGGAGTGATGGTGTGAGATAGGCTGCCAGCATAAGTTTCAAATATAAACACCTACCTTTGAGGCACTGTTATGCTAGTGGGCAGGGGCAATAAACAATACTACTCTCAACAGGACAGAACTTCCTCCAAGTCAGGAAGCAAATTTTAAAGAATAAAGAAGATATCCAAAGGCATACAATTTTGAAGAATGACTCTGGTGGTCCAGTCTCATCTGAGAATGAAAGCAAGCTTGATGAAGACACAGTAGGGTGAGAACAGTATTATGAGCAGAAGCCAAGATATCATGGGAATTCCAATCATTTCTACCCTTTTGCTGCAGTATCAGTGGACTGAGAACACAAGAGGCACCCCACATAAACATTTTAAATCAACTATTGCCTTTACCCTGTTTTCCATGGAAGTGAATGGTGGCAGAGACTAATAAACACAACTACTGCATACACACACATCACAGTGACATCGGATCATCGCAACTTTCTTATATGATTGTTCAGGTGATGCACATTTTTTTTAATAAATACTAATGAGACATGGTATGAGGAACAAAATGAGATTACTGGTCCATGCCTGAACAATTCTATTCATCATAACGAATACAGACTGAAGTACTGAGACTACTTTTTTGGGACATATCAATGAGAGAAGACTGAAAAGAATATAACAGACTAGAAAATCAGAACTCCCTTTGACTAGCTGACTAATATCTATACCAAAATTTATAATCCATTTTAACATACAGCTATAGCCAAAGTTATTGTACGAGTACTCTTCATCAGAAATTATTTTGAGGGAATACAATCCTAAGAAATAAAAAAACATTGATGATTTAAATCTGTGCAACATGACTGAGTGTATGCTTAGGGAATGACAGACAAAACGCAACACAGCTGAGGGAAGCTACATGTGTGACAGCCAAATGTCTCACTAGGAGAGTTAAAACAGTCTAACTGGATTATCCCTCTGTGGCGGCAAAAGAGGCCTATGAAAATTCTGATGGAATTTGGTTCAAAATCTGTTGGAAATTTGGGAAAGGGAGCCTCATTCTCAATCCACACCAACAGGAAGACCAAACTCAAAGACAGCCAAATTGCCCACCCTGAAGACAGATGCATCAGTCATTGGCCTGTTGCAGGACCATATTTGCAGTGTTGAAGAAATGAACAATTGCAACATTTCAGTGTTCTAAGTGTAGTTAGCCCTGTTTTTGTAGTCACCATTCACACATAAACTTTTAAATCAGAGTTCTGTCATAATTGGGGAGGAAAACATTTCCCAAAATATAGGTATTGCATAATTTGATTTAAACACTGTATCCCCATTTAGGGTTTGAGGGGAGTGGATTTCACTATTAAGGTTTAAATGCAGGCAATTCAGCACTGAGACTGTTGACTTGGGACAATTAAAACTGAACATTAAATGAGGGAAAGCTTTAAATCAATAAATAATGAACATGGTTTCTGCCATACACAATATCTTACTTTATTTCAGGTAACAATAAGTGTTACTGGAAACAAGAGTCTTTACATTAAGAAACACTACAGAATTTAGTAATTTATTTCCTTTCAGATACTTTTTATGCAAATATTTTAGCTGGTATAGTTCCAATAATATTGTAACATGAATAGCCAGAGTGTTGCTGGGTAGTGAACCAGTAAACACCCCATGACCAAATACACACAAGGCAACAATTAAAGATGTCTCACTAGAGGAATGTTATTGTCTGTTACTAGGCAACAGCACACCAATGAAGATGCTGGCTAGGAATCACATGACTTGTTCTGTGTTGTCTTCCTTAGACAACAACAGAACTGTGTTTTCCGTGTGTGGTCCATGCCAAAGGCTTATAAGAGAAGTGAATGCAGCGACAAAAAAGTCAGTCATAAGCTGGAGGAGCAAATTGAAACCTGGAGTACAGCAGAGTGCAGGAGGTTGGCCTGTGAATTAGAACACTTTATGTGTGCGGTAGTACAGTGATATTGGGAGTGAGTGATCCAGTGAGACTGTGCTAGTTTCTGTGTTGAGATCTGTTCCTAAGAAACGACTAGTGGAAACAGAGAATCCTAGTGCGTGTGCAATGGTAAACTGTAAATTGTGTTAAACGACAACAGTGCTGTAACTTAAGTGTAATTAAGAGAGGTTGTGACCAAGGTAACTATAAATCCAATCATCCGAAACAGAATCTGTCACTCTCGTCACACGTACCACCCTACACATGACAATATATATATGTAGATACAATATACGAGGGTTGGAACTTTAATAGTGGCAACACTGCTGTAGAGACGCCATGCAACGGAACCAAATAATGTCACTTATACCTCACGTTAGCTACATACCTTCCTTACCTCAGAGCAAATGGCCTCTCCCTTCCCATATCACACGCATGTGCAGTGACGAGAACAGAGTCCCGTGTTAGCTGCCAGTCTAACATAGTGTTGTCACAGTGTTTTTGAAACAGGAACAATGGAGTTGGATAATGACTGAATGTGCCAGAAGCCGTACAGCACGACAGTGTCATCGAGGTCTTCAAAGAGGCTTGCAGGGAATCTGCATTGCCTTACAGTGGCAAGGTGGGTAAAAGCCTTCAACAAGGGACATCAAAATGTGGCAGACATGCGTCGGCCAGGTCATCCTAGTGTCAGTGAAGAAGTAGTGTATGCTCTTTCTGCGTTACTGCAGAGTGATCGACGCCATACGATTCGTGAGCTGGCCCGAGAGACAGGATTAGCGCATACGACTGTGCTTCACATTCTGAAGGAATGCCTGGGCATGAGAAAAACTGTATCCCGATGGGTTCCGCATGATTTGACGGAAATGCAGAAATGGCTACGATATAACACTGCTTGTAGCCACATGGAGCGCTATGAGCGCAAAAGAGAGGCTTTCTTATGCCGTATCATTACGCTGGATGAAACATGGGCCAAATCATACTCCTACGAGCCACAAATGAAACACCAATTGAATGAATGGCGTCATTACAGGTCATCACAAAAATCAAAAGTTCGTCAGAACCCCAACAGTGTGAAAGTTATGGTGATTCTCGTGTACGACTGTGATGGTGTTATCCCAATGCATACCATTCCCAGACAGCAGACCGTCAATGCGCAGTATTAGTGTTCATTTTTTAAACACAACCTGTGATCAGCTTTAAGAAAGAAGTGGTGACACT
This sequence comes from Cryptotermes secundus, assembly GCF_002891405.2. Taxonomy (NCBI): domain Eukaryota; kingdom Metazoa; phylum Arthropoda; class Insecta; order Blattodea; family Kalotermitidae; genus Cryptotermes; species Cryptotermes secundus. Next base: position 705,780 of record NW_019733845.1, on the reverse strand, counting down.
TTCTGCAGAACCCACATATCATGTTGCAGGATAATGCTCGGCCGCATGTAGCGCAAGCTGTGGCTGATTCGTTTGATCGATGGGGCTGGAAAGTGCTGTACCAGCCACCATATTTCCCAGACTTAAGCCCTTGTGACTTCTACTTGATTCCTAAGATGAAGGAACCACTTCATTCAAACTATCAACACAACAGGCACTGCTAAAGGTATCCTATGACTTCCACATTGCTGGCAACGGGTTGTATGCAATGCTGGTGACTACATTGAAAGACAGTAAAACTTCGAAACATGCATCTATTTTGTACCAGTTCTAAATAAATAGTTGCCACTATTAAAGTTCCAACCCTCATATTTTTTCAATGCTAATAAAATTACTAGTTAAAACACCTAAGTTAATCCTGCCTGCCGGCTCCAGGATTTAAAGTCCACATTTTCATGCAATATGGGTTAAAATATACTTGCCCATGCCCTCACTGTACGCTTTATAAAAATAACTCCACTGGGCAGAATCCTTGAGAAGCTAATAATTGTCGAACTGCTACAGAAATTTCACACCTTTTGTGTAACTTAACCTTTCATTATTGTATTCACAATAGCTAGTGTCATTCTCACCTTATGAGACAGCACATCAGTCTATATGTGGTAAATGTGTACATGTATTTTATATAGCAGTTAATTTACTTCACTTTCACATTCATTTACTGCTACAAAGTGAAGTTCTACTCCATTCAGTTCTTTATGTTCATTTGAATTACTGGCACTGGAATCTTCTCCCAGAATTAGTTACAAAACATTCCAACATTTCACCAGTGGCTGCCCAATCTTACCACATTATCAAATGAAATACTTCCTTTACTAGTTTCTTAACATCATTAACAATGAAGGTCATATCTCTGTGATAAAATCTTTCATAGTCCCCACATCATATCAAGAGGGTTAAGGTTGGGAAGGGGTGGAAGAGGAATGGTCATGTCTTCTAGTAATAAATACATTCTGCATGTTTTGTTTCAGAAATCAAACTAGTGAGTTAAGTTCTTATTATACTGTTTATAAAAAGAAATGTTTGTTTAACCATTCAACATAATTTTTAAGTGATGATGTTGGCAATGGGTTAAGCTACATATTTTAACAGGAACCAGATGGCATTCAGAGGCAGGTTACAAATTAACCTTTAATCCATTTCTCATAAATAATGTAACTCATGTAATAATAATCTGTTTTTTTTAAGACTTGAACATGGGAACATATGGAATTAAATCCTCCTCACCACCTGCACAGACAAAAATCACTCAAAATTTCCTATGTAAGTAGTGTCTTTAATTCTCTTCCTTGAATGTCCGTGTGAGTTCATGACTCACTGTACAATGTCATGAAGGTTCATCCAAATAAACAACCGGCCCACATTGCTCTCTCTAAATTATTACACTTCAACAATATGCCAACCTACAGATTCTAATCTCACATGTTTGGCTAATATTTTTCAATTACTGATGGCCTGATTCCATTCAAACCCCACGTAAAAAAGAATTTAATGTACAAATGAAACAGAAAAATCAAAATTAATGTCAGGCTTTATAATCTCAATTCTCTACTGCGTAAGTCACATCTTTTCTGGAATGTTAAAACTTGTGTACCATGCATCAAATAACTCTTTTTCCAAAACCATACATGTCAGTTTTCTTCTTAAGTGGCCTTTTCATTTCAGAGTTCAAGAGAACTCAAAAGTCATCAATTTTCTTATCAATTCTGCACAGTTCTTCGGACAATGCTAAAAGTCATACTAAAAGCCCAAGAAACATCTAGTTTTCTAAGACTTCACTTTCAGCCTTCACTTTCGTGACAATGTCCATACACAAAAAAAAAAAAAAAACATTAGAAATGAGCAGCCTACTCTTCATTTTTATCATTTACTAATGTACAACGTGATCAGACAGAAAAGAGTCTGTGGTTTTGAGTACCACTACATAAGATGAGGAATGACCTGAGTGTTAGTCACTCATGCATGTGCATTTTGTGTGGCTGCTCTATGCAGCCTAGGCCAGTCTTTGTCTCAGCGCAGCAGCTGTACCAAAGTATAAGATGATCTCCCCACCACACAGTAGCAGCATATTTAAAAAAATAATTTTATGACTTGGTAATTATGACTGCCCCTTGTTCTTTCCCCACCACCACACACATACACTGTACATGCAAGATGCAGCATAATCTACATACCTAACAACCAAAACTTAAAATTGGCATCATCTGTAGTTAGTATGAATGAAAGAATCTGCAGAGCACAAATCATTCTTCACATAATTTATTACTAACCATGTATTCCTAGTAACTGGGGAGAACTACCACAATCACTTTTAAAAATAAAACTTAAAAGAGTAATGCCAATTATATTTGAATGTTCACTACTAGTTCTAATACTGTACCTTGAATCAGTTCTCAACAATGATTACAAAGGGTCACTGTGCATCCACAAACTAAGCAACACCAAGCAATTGTGGCGTATCTTACACTTGCATATACTCTACCGTAATGTAAGACTGCTATTTCTGCAGCCACTGAGCTGCTTCTAGCACCATTCTCTTCAGTTAAGTGGAAGGAAAGATGTTGGGAATATTACATAATGTCTAATGGCCATTGCATCATTACAAAATGTACATCAAAAGCAGAACCATTAGGGCAAATCTATGGCTCCAAAAATAAATGGAAAAAGCAGTGGTAACGAGGAACCTACTACAACAAACAGGCAAATTTTCCTGACACTGTTTAATGTTTAAAGTTTTTTCATACGATTTGCTTCTCCTTCATCTTATAGTCAGGTGAATGAAACGTGCAGATACATTCAACAAAAAGAGTAATAAATCATTAAACCAGTATAAATGAAAATAAAGAACACAGTCTTGGTGATAATAAGATATACTAGAAAGTTTATTAACATTGCTTGAGAGTAATAAATCATTAAACCAGTATAAATGAAAATAAAGAACACAGTCTTGGTGATAATAAGATATACTAGAAAGTTTATTAACATTGCTTGAGAGTAATAAATCATTAAACCAGTATAAATGAAAATAAAGAACACAGTCTTGGTGATAATAAGATATACTAGAAAGTTTATTAACATTGCTTGAGAAGTATATAAAATCATAAACCAATGTCTTCACTCTTAGGTCATTGGGAAAGTCTGCTGTTATGTGTCTGTCCTGTAATAAATGTGTCAAAATGATGATCAGTTTAACCCCCTCAATTCCAAAATTAAATACAAGGAATTCAATGATAACACATGTTTCATAA
>NW_019733845.1:689390-702430 GCF_002891405.2 Cryptotermes secundus | reverse complement strand
GGGGGGGGGGGGGAGCATACAGATAGAACTTCAACTGGAACATGCTTCTGCTGAAAATGTAATTAAAGGTTAACACTCTATGGCAACACAGTGTTGGGAACATTATTCATGTTTTCCAAGGTCAAGAAATTGATTTTATAAACTCCACAGGTTCACCACTTTGTTCGCAAAATTACATCACTAAACTCTATACTGGCAGGATGAATCCAGCCCACTACTTATGACTTGCTGCTTCAAAACTGATACTTGTATAGCTGGCACTGAATTCAAGGCAGACTGTACCAGAATCAAGATATTCATACATTATTAAAATGAACTGTTAAGACAAACTTCATTCTAACATAGGCTGATATCAATTAAATCTATAAACCTGATTTTACTGTATGATGCAGCCCAGTTTACCACATTCAGTTCCTTATAGCCAGTAATGGCTTACTGGACAACTGCTACAGTGTCTCCCAACCAATATGTCAAAACACGTTATTCAAATGCATTCAAACATTTTACAATGGTTGTTGCACTCACCCCTTGTAGGCCTGTGCTACTGTTTCTTTGGTAAATGTTTCCTGCCTCAATATTTTCCATACTTTGAATAATATGCTATTTGTCACTCTTGTTGTTTATTAATTTTTCCTAAAATGTTGCTGACTTCATTAAATTTGTCTCAGAACTACGACGAATACAACAAATTACACAAATGAAAACATAACACTATACAGAAAGTAATACGCACAAAGTTTTTATAAACACATACATTACTTATAAAATACTACATGATACAGTATGTTGTAAGATACTGAGCTACATTTTGGTATGCCCCAACTTCTGAAAAGTTGAAAAACACTAGAGTACTACCCATTCCACTAACACAAAAGTGATGCAGTTAATATGACATTACACTTCTTTCTGGAGGTATGTGATCAATCAAAATGTTGTGCTGTAATGCAGAATGCTCCTTACAAACAACACAAAACTAATGTAAATGCTTAAAGTGAACAGACAACATACCCATGCTTTTGGTGACACCAACACACTTGCCATGGAACCAGTCCTCACAAGAGTCACAACATATCATAAAACGATTATTATGTGGTTTCTTGCAGATGCACCAAAGCCTATCAGGATCATCTTCAGAGTTCCAACTTTCATCAGAACTTTCTGCCTCAGAGTCATCCTCTTCATCATCCTCGGCATCTTTGGTTTCTGATATTCTGCTCCTGAAGTACAATATCAGTGAAACAAAACAGAGATTTTTAAGATTTAGGTATGGGGGTTGAAAAACTCCATGGCTTTAACAAACATTTGCAGAATGGTTTTATAAAAATACAAGGTATCCAGCCCTAAATGTTATCAATGACACAAAATTTATACATGTATATGTGAAACTAAACCAGAGGTTAAGCTGCAAACATTATCATGTAGTGTGATAAGTTATTTTCCTGTTCTGTCAAGTCATCTTTTATGTACATGCATGCGGCAGCTTAAGCCCATCCTGATTTGCTCCAATTGAAAAGATGTTATGCAGTAGAAAGCAGACTGCATTCTATGGATAGCAGAGTGTAAACTGTACACCCATGTGTGACATAAGTTCAATCAAGCATATCTGAACCAAGGAGCACAAATTTTCAGATCTGATATTAGATAAACTTCTGGAAGAGACAGGAAGTGTCTTGCGACAAAGTACTCCTGCAGGAACATTCTGCCAGTCAGATGGTGCACCATCTTACTTTCCTCACAATGTTCTTGCCTTTCTAAGCAGGGAGTTTCCTGACTGCTGCATAGAGAAAAGGGGCCAAATTTCGTGGCCAACTCATTCTCCGTATCTTCCCAGTTATTTTATTTTGAAGGTTTGCAAAATGTACTGTTTATCAAGTAGAGGAGCAAAATTTAAACACATTGTGTGAAAAAACTGTTACAGTTGCGAAGTGAGCTACAAACAAAAAGAATGCCAACACCCAGCAAGAAAGTGAATATAACTTTGAAGTGTGTCATGCCACTACTGGTACCCATACTGAGATGCACTGAACACATAAGAAACTTGGTGAGCTTTAATGTTTGAAAATATAAATTTCTCCTACACTTTGACCAAAACTAGATAATATTTCATTTTACTGATATTCAGGGCCAGACATATTCAATATGAAGAAAACCGACCAAGAAAAAGAGAAATAGAGCAAGTCTCCTTAACAATATGAGTCCTGGCCATAAAGTACTTCAGTATCTGTACATTTCTGACATGTAACAAAAAAAAATACTAAAATTATGACTATGTTTATTCATATCTAGAATTTTGAACAATTTTAGTTAAGTAAGATTTGAGGCTTTCACGGCGGTGACTATGAAGAAAGCAGTCTTCTGGGATTTGGCCATATACACGGTGCCAAATCCCAGAAGACTGCTTTCTTCAATTTTAGTTAAGTAATTCAGAAGTAGGACAACATGAGTTTTATGTTTGTACACTTCACAGTTATGAGTATTAAATAGGAACACTAAAAATAACTACAATAACTTATGAAGAACTAGTATCTTACAACAATATATGCTGAAGAGGAGACATGGATATCATCATAATTCTAATTCTATGAGACAAACATCAGGGCCATGGTTTATGATTAGGGTTCCAGTGATAGTGACTAGTGGCAATTGTACATGTATTTTGCTACTGTACATGTGCAGTCCCACTTCTCTGTTGCTATGACATTATGCATTCTTTCATCAAATTTTTATAATTTTAGTGCCTAATCGTAGTTTTTAATGCCTGTATAATACGAGTAGTTATAAAAGTTTGAATGCAGTTAAAATATACATATTGTGACATGATGACGGTACAGTTTAACAAAAGAAGCCAGCCACTGCTCGGCAATGGCAAAATAAACACATTTCCAAGGTAATAACCACATGACGCCACAAATGACCAACCACTGTAAGAGGTGTTTTCTATTGGGTCTGACCCAAGGCTATATAGCGAGCATGAACTAGATAACTTAGTTGAGAATGTGAGTGAGTAGCAAGACAGTCACCAGCCAGCAAGGAAAAGAGCTGCTGAACCTGTAAATTGAGCTGTACCCTGGCAACAGTCAGCAAAGACAAACTAAGAAGAATTATCGTGTACTATAGTGAATTGTAAAGTGTGCAGATTGGTGACAGCATTATGACTACCTCTAGTTACAAGTTGTAAATGTTCAATAACTCCAATTATTAATCTAAAACCCATGTATACTCACTAACACATGACAATATATTCTCCCTATTTTCAATAGAGCCAGCCACTTTAATGAGTGATCTACTTTGCCACCTTAATCTTTTAAATGACCTCTTGAAAACCAGCCTAAACAGATATGAAAAACAAATAAGAAGTTCTGGGAAGAACTAATCACCTACTTTCCTTTGATATAACAAGGACCGCACAGAAAACCCCAAAATTAAGGGGCATACACAGATACATAAAGCAAGGTGATCTCATACGCCTCCTTGATACAACATGGACTGCACAGAAAACAAAACAAAATTTGAGAGAAGAGGACACACATGAAGACAGCAAGGTAAACTCATTAGCCTCCTTCAGTTATTTACTAAAATATGAAAGCAGGCTAAAAATGGCATTTCTTTTTTGTGATTAAGTTCATAATAGGACAAATTCAGGGACCCTACGGATATTCACATTTGGCTTCTGGTACCCTTGCCAACAAAATTAAATATAGAAAATGTATACGTATTTATTTCTTCACCCACTGGCTTCTAATCGGTCTCTTATTTTGAGAGGAAAGAAACTGAATTTGTCCAAAGTAGTTCATATACATGATTTACATGCATTACAAGGTTGAAGACGGAGACAAATAATATAATATACCAAATTTTGATAGGGAACACTCTCAAAACACTGTTCCAGTTACTTTTACTGCAGAAATGTATGGGGCTATTACTTCTATGTGACTGCAAGCTAAAAAAGTTTAAAATAAAAATTCTGCACTTGAAATCAATTACCAGCAATTCTAATCCTTAGGTTTACATGTTTGGAGCTCTCTAATCCTCTGCTCCCCCAGTCACTTAACTGGGTATATAATTCAGTTAATATAGGTAATTTAAATAAAAATGTATTAATTCAAGTTTTATAGTAATCTGTTTTAGGGCCATGCCACAGCTCAAGCAGTTAGTCATTGGCTTCCCACCATGGCAGCCCGGGTTTGATCCTGGGTATGGTCAAGTGGGATTTGTGGTGGACAAAATGGTGCTGTGGCAGGTTTTCTCTGAGTACTTCGGTTTTCCCTGCCAATCTTCATTCCACCAAATTCTCCATCATCATAATCACCCAGGGCAGGCTACAATAGGCCAATCAGTGGCCACTGTGCCAAGTGAACCCAGTTGGACTCCACCCCCCACTAAGCAAAAAGTTGTTTTTAAATTATGTTTATGAATTAAAATCTTATTAAATTTTTTACTTTATATGTATTATTATTTATGTTAATTGATTAATGTAAGTGATTTTGATTATGTGACTCATGTAATTTTGTATATGTATTTTGATATATCTATTTTCAAAGGTTTGTTACCTGTAAGGATATATGGAAAATAAAGGAAATGAATGAATCATGGCTCCACCTCTGACACACCGCCTAATGAGAGAGCTCTTATAATAGCCCCCAAAGCCAAATAACCCTGAAGACAGCAAATGCAAGATTTGCCAAAATGTTGGAAAACCTTTGATGTGGCTTAGCCCCAAACACCAAAAGCCTTGTAAATTATTAGCAACAAATGAATATACCTTAGGTATATAATAAAATACACAAAATTAACATTATTGATAATGATCCGAACAGAGTATCCTAAGCCCGATTCCTCTTTTCTCAAGGTGTTAAGCAAACTGCCTGTGGAGAAGGTTCCAATCAACTATACATGCACAGTCATAAGTACAATAAACAATATTCACAGTGTTCCACTGAGATGTGCTGCCTGCAATAGTGTGCCAACAGTTTACTGCATGACCACAGAGGGAACAGCATAAAGGTTTTCATTCTCTCTGCTTAAACATGTCATTACTGATTACTGTTTTATAAGAACTTCTGGAAGTGACCATAATGTATTTTTTCAGCTGTCAACTGGTCCATAAAGAGGATCAATATACATCGTACACTATCAAAATCTATAGAAAAAACTAACACTCCAATTTTAATGTATATAACATATTACATCACATGAAAAACAAAATTAACTTCTATTAGTGTTGATTAGTTTTTTTACAGTCTCCTTGAAACATTATGATCTATAAAATGTATTAAAAGTTATTCACTTTAAAAGTACATCACTTCATGTTTCGACCAATGCAGTCATCATAAGATGTTTCTTTTAGGGGAGGGGCAAGGAAACTGCTGTTTTCTGCTGTGAAATATGTTAAGTCCTCTCAATGTGCATATGTATTCTAGTTGGTGGGTTGTGTTTTCTCTTGTTGTGTGCTGTGCTGCATATCCTGTTCTCGAATGCATACAAACACATAGGAGCATCAAGAAGACTTATATATTTAACAAAACGAGCAACAAGAGATGACAGCAGTTTCCTCACAAAAGAAAATCACCTGATGATGAAACATATAGTGGTGGACTTTTAAAGTGAATAACTTTTAATAAATTTTACAGAAGACAGTGCTGCATGAGAGACTGTAAAAACTAGGTGACACTAAGCGAAAAGTGTAACAGGATAAAATATAATATAATTAACTTCTGTTTCATTCTGTTTACCTTGCTCTTCCTTTCACTTGCACTCCCTTGCTCTCATCAGATTTCCTTCTCTCCCTTACACGAGACTGCTGCTGTTTCTGTGACACAGTTCGTGCCACATCTTTTTTAGGCTGAACCTCCTGCAATCATATTGCAAACAAATATAAAATATAAGTTTTGAAGTTTTCGCAGTAATTACTAACAGTGTGGACTTCTGGGCTGTGTGACCATGAAATTTCATAGGTGGATACAAACACTTTGAAGGAACATGCTGCCTTTATCTTCAGGGTTGAAATGTATAGTACCAGGAATAGGCTTTGTTATAAGGGCAAGCTATGAGAAAGGTTTCATGAAATCCAAGGAGGAGGTTAAGGAAAGGAACCCAGTTCAAGCAAACAGAAAGAAATAAAGTAAAATGACCCTTACAGCAAGCGCACCAGTTTATTGCAACACAGTAGAAAATGGAATAGTATTAAAAAAAAAAAGGATATTTCCAGGAATCCACTGATGATTTCAGGGGGAAAAACAAAAGATCATCCACGCTAAATGCATAACAAGAGAAATGTTACAAGACACTGGAACTGCTCAACATACACTTTGGCCATACGCAAGACCAGTCATACTGAAACACTGAAACACTATTAAATATAAAAGTAAAAAAAAGTAAAGGTATCTCTGTAACAGGCCGTGGAGGCCCATAGGGTTGCGAGATGTTGAGGTTCCCACATTTTCTAGACAATCAGCTCATAGATGGCAGTAAGGTTCTCAGCCCTATGCGCTGGCTGCCCTTCACCCCCCAAGAATATTCCTAGTACTCATTACTGTTAGAGGCTGAGTCGACCCCAGGGACATAATGCGACTGGAAGGATTAGGTCAACTGAAAGAAATCCAATGACCTCATCGGGACTGGAATCCACGACCTTCTGGCTTGTAGCATAGTGCCTCAACCAACTACACTACCGTATGCATAATTTAAATCTGATGCTGAAAATGAGGGAATACCAGATGTGTGAAGAACCAGCTTTTTATTCTGACTTCCCAAATTCCCTTCAGTTCACATCAATTTTTAGGTGCTAATTGCAACCATACTTCTAAGTGACACTTGCAAACTAGGCTTCAATGAGCTCCAAAGAGAGTAAACTGTTGCAAAACACACTTGATTCTAGATGGTCACAATACAAGGGTCCTTTAACAATGACCCCTTTAATCTAAATTGCTGCTGATGGACACCAGCTCTGGAGGCTTTCACACTCGATTAAACACTGTTCAGGTGTACTGGTGTGATGTAGAACCCTGCGTGGAATGTTTTCATGACTAACTCAGCCAGCTGACCTTCTAAGGTACTGTGATATTGTCATTCATAATTTTACAGGCTTACTGTGCCGAAAAATAATTTTAAAGCAGTATGGATCAATACACTGACTCTGTATACATTTCTGAACGTAGTGTGAAAATTAGAAAAACAGAACTTCAGTTTTTCCCAATTTATTACCCTTTAAGTGAAATGTTGCACTTTCCGATTTAAATATTTAAATATCCTCCGGCTGAGAAGTTGAGTAGGAATTTAAATGCCCGCCGGCACTGAAGGGTTAAAGCCTATTTACTACAAGGAGGAAACTAATTAAATAAATACATCTTACACATTTTGTAGGATTTGATTTCTTTCACACATTCGTAGTATGAGCATGAAATTAATTAATAAAATTTTACTGTGGAGACAAGTCACAGTGTGGGGCAGTCTTACATTTGGAATTACCTTCCACTTGAATAAATACAGTAACACACTGGATAAGTGCCTATGTTACACATTATTACAATGAAAATGATGGTGTATTACAGAAAATTCTAATCATCTCAATTCTCTTTTTTTCTTTTCCAAATTATCATCTCAAATGGAAAAGTCGCTCTTGCACATGCCTATAATTTAGCATATGAAAAATGTGAGGTTTGTCTACAGTCATAAACAGAGTGAATGACTTGAATTGAAATACATTTGTACGGGCTTACTAGTACAAAGAATTCATGTTCTTATAGCAAATATCATTCCCGTTCACAGTGAAGGCAGTATACACTGTACAGTGCATTTACTGAGTAACAACAAAGATGAAATGAGTGATAAGCAAAATGTAATTCCACTAAATGACCAACCCCACGCTGCAACAGAAATTACCAGATGCTATTTCCTGACGCTGCTAGAAGAAGCATATGGGATTAAGTCATATAATTCTGTTAAACTGTGTAAATTACGTGCAAACACGAAAAGGTAGGCTCTACAAAGATACAAGTTACAAGATACAAGATGCAGGTATGACTTAATCTTAAACTGATGGTGGATGAACAACATAACATTACAGAGGAGGAATATAATATCAGTACAAGAGAAGCAAGTTTTTAAAAATGAAGGTTATGCAACAGCTTAAATGTACTTATTTATAACAAAAGAATTTCATGGCTCTAAAGTGGTGTGCCATAAGGAATTGGAAGAAACTGTTATATTTGTCAGGGAACTGATATTACATAACAGATATGAAAGAGTTAGCATCAAAATATTACCTGCACATTTGAACTACGTCTACGTGTTGATCGAGTTACAGCCACTGACGTTGATGCAGGTAACTTTGTAGCAACTGTGGTAACTGGAGGGGCAGAGGTCACCTCAGAAGAAGACTCTTCAACATCTGTACCTGACATTGGCTCTTCAGGACTGGAATCTGAATTCTGTAAAATCATAAACCTGTAAGAATTTGACTATATCTCCTAGTTTCAAGCACTTTTCAAAAGCGTGCACATTCAGTTTGTCAATTAACTCCTAAAAAAAAAGTAATTTGAGTAGACTTTTTTACTTTCAACTGCATTATTATTTAAATCTCTTTTGTTGGGGTAAGTTTGCTCAAAAAAAAAAATAGGGGAAACCTTGCACAACAACAAAAGTGGTGCAAAATATCCCCTTATATATGTAACATGAGTTAAACATCAGTTTTTAGCTCCTAATGTCTTTATTAGTGTTAGTTTTCATATACTAAACAATGCCAAGAGTATATAAAATACACATTGGTTCCCACACTTGTGGTAACTATTAAGAAGTTAAATCTGTGTTTGGCTGCCATTAAAAATGGGCAAGTTACTCAAAGCTGCCACCAAATTCAATATCCCTACCATAACATACAGAAACTATTCTAATATACGGAGTACTGTTATAAAAAAGGCAAAGAGAATGGAGTATGATAAATGTATCCTACACTCCCACAACAAATTAAAAATTACTTGGGGTATTATAAAGAAAGAAGTGGGTAGGAATATGAGAAGGATAGAACTAAATACAGTAAAAATTGATGGTAAGATAGCGAATAAAAAGATTTATTAAACGTTTTGCCAATATTGCCGATAAAATAAAAAGACAAGCCAACAAGAATTCCATACCTATGAATGATTAAAAAAACGAAGAAAATCATATGTATTATATAGATCAAGCTTTTATAAATTTGTACCCTAATGTAAACTATAAATGCTCTACAAATAAAGAATAAAATAAAATATCTTTAATTAAAAAAATTCATGTGGATATGATATCACCATTTCAAAAATAAGCTCGCCATTTACAATTTCACCTATAAACTATATATGTAATAAAATGTTAAGGGGAGTAGTTTTTCCTGATAGACTAAAATATGCAACAATAAAACCCTTGTATAAGAATGGTGATATATGGGATGTATCTAATTTTACACCTATATCACTTTTAACATCTTTCTCAAAAATATTTGAAACTAAAATATATACAAGAACTTTAGAACATCTTAATAAGTATAATATCCTAAGTACTGAGCAATACAGATTTAGGAAAGGATTAAAAACAGATTATGTAATTTACAAACTGACTACAGAGATTCTAAATTCTATGAACAACAAACAATTAGTGGCAGCTCTTTTTTGTGATCTGGAGAAAGCCGTTGACTGTGCAGATCATGACATCTTGTTGTCCAAACTTAAATTTTATGGTATTACTGGGAAAGATCATGCACTTTATGAATCTTATTTAAGTAACAGATATATTAGAACAGTAATACATAAAAGTGATGTGAATACAGTATCCTCTGATTGGCTTAGTGTTAGACAGTGAGTGCCACAAGGGTCTGTATTAGGACCTTTGATGTTTCTCTTATATATAAATGACTTGCCTAAAATATCTCTTGCTCCTGCAGGGAATCAAACTCTGATTCCTCAGTTGTACAGCATGTAGCCTAGTTGCTATGCTGACTGAACTATCCCCAATCCCAATATAAAATCAAACAAGAACCATAGCAGTGGCTACAGAATGTTATGACTTTTTGATATAATAGGTAGAAACAATTTTTTGTACATTTCATGTTCTAGTGAATACTATCTAGAAGAAAGTATCATGAGTCTTCTGGGATGCATAGTGCAGTAAAGGAGGATCTGTCCTCCAAAACTACATGGCATCACATCACAGAAGACCATAATCTCAATATGCACTGCTATGAAAACCTTAAATCTCCAAAAGTAAGCAAACATGTCACAAAGACACAAGTAAAAAATAAAATAATGTTCAGTCTCTTCAAATTCCATTACAAACAAGTTCTACCATATATGGAACAAAATCACATACAAGATGCTACAGGACTTACAGGTTTCAAAACACTTGTAGGACATTGCTTTTCCGCTATACCGTACATACACTGCTGCAACTGTCACTCACAACATTCATGTGAAATGAATTCAAACTAACAGCAACTTACCACTGGTTTAGCAACATCAACACTCTCTGTTTCTGTAGCTGAGGCATCATCACCAATGTGCTGTTGTAATAATAAGGCATCAGCTAGTAATTCCTCTTCTGTCTTTGTGGCTTCAACATGCAAAGTATCCAGAAGGCTTTGATCCTCTGGGACCTGGAGATCTGTTCCCATATCTTCAGTAAAAGCTGCTTCTGGTTCTGTTGATCCAGAAACCTTAACACTATCTGCTATAAAACATATAGAATGTTGTTAACAATGGGTGAACTTAATTAACTGGGTAAAATTCCAGGAAAGACAATGTCAGCATCATGATGGCAAAGTGACAAAGTTGCCCGGCTTCAAAGTACTTTCATTCCTCCCAGCCAATTTATCTTTACATCAATGATTCACACTCATTTATCAACCCTATAATGGTGCAACAACTACAATATTCATGGTAGCAGTAAGGGTAGAATGAAGAGTATACAGCCCCTTTTACAGATTTAAATTCTGTAGTTATTTGTTTCTGCATCTCCTTTTGCTACAGTGGTCTTAGTTTAGAAATGTTTCAAGATACTGCAGCAACAAAAGGCATTCTAAAGATTAGAAAAAAAAATCACACACACACAGATGATTCTGGATAAAAGGGTCATTGGTTAATTGATGCAGCCATTTATTTGGGGAAAATCCTGAAGAACAAAATAAATCAAGAATGTAACTAGAATTTTCTTCCCTTATTTGGGACACTATGCCATTCAATTGGGCCTGCAGCTGCTACTTGTGAGTACTAAGTCATCAGTGTGTCACAGACTCAGCCAGTATAAATGAACACCTAGCTACAAATGCTCTCAGCCTTGCAGTGGTGTATTGTGGCACGTGCAGCAATTTTTTTTTTCGCTTACAATTTTAGATCCCTTGGGAAATGCCTAGGTGAGATGTAACACTCACTGCCAAATGTGCCTTATTTGAAAAAAAATTAAAACTGACCGCCAACACAGTCATCACTGGCAAAGATAACTGGAGTGCCAAAACCTACAGCAGCAAGAGACACTATGAGATGAATGGACACTGCACCACAGACAACAAGGACCTTCCAAAAAATGGTAGCATGATGATGTTAAAGAGGCCTTCAATCAGTGGTTCTCTGTCATAGCTGGATGAGATGCCCATGTCAATGGTTCATTGTGAAAAGCAAGCCACAGAGTTAGCTAAACAGTTGGGTCATGACGACTTCAAAGTGACAGATGGTTGGCTGCCTTGGTGAAAATGCAGGTTTTGGATAAAATTCAAGAAGGCACACAACAAGGACAGTGCCGATGCTGTAAATGGTGAACAATGGAAATCCACATAGCTGCCAAACTTGCTTCAGAAATTTTCCAAAGATGATACCTACATGCCAATGAAACAGGTTTATTTTATTGTATCATGCCCTATGCCACAAACACACAAACCTACCTGGTTCAGAAAAATCAATGCATCATGTAACTGTGTTGTGCTGTTCAAACACATCAGGAACTGATAAACAGAAGTTGCTGGTTGCTGGGAAAAAGGCTAAGCCTCGGTACTTTAAGAGGATTAGTATGGACCGTTTACCAGTTCTGTACTATGTCAATAAAAATCTGTGATTTACATCTGAAATTTCAAAGAAATGGTTAATGGGTCGGGATATGGAATCACGATGGAAATTGATGCAAATTTTACTGGTTATTGACAACTGCGCAGCACATCAACATTTAGATTCTTTGAAAAATATCCAACTGCTATTTCTGTCTCCCAACACCACATCCCTTGTTCAGCCAATGGCCATAGGAATCATAAAAAATTTGAAAACTTATACCACAACAAAGTTGGTAAAGTACACCCTGAAGCATTTCAAGAAAATCTACTGATACCATCTTCCAACAGCTAAGCAGGTCAGTGCAAGGACTTATCTTTTACAAGCAGTACACTTTATTGCCGACATTTTGGTGAAGAGTAAGTACTAAGACCGCCGGTCACAGTAGCCGAGCGGTCTAAGGCATGCACTGTCTTCGCTCGCTTGGAAACCGAGATCGTGGATTCGAATCCTACTCAGGGCATGGATGTTTGTGTGCGTTTTTCTGTGTCTGTCTACAGGTAGAGGCCTTGCGACGAGCTGATCACTCGCCCAAGGAGTCCTACCGTACGTGTAAGATCTAGTAAACCGAAGTGAAATGGAGAGTTTCATGGAGGTAGGCCTAGGCCCAAATTGGGGCTGTAGCACCACAGGAAAAAAAAGTACTAAGACCATTTTGCACTGCTCTGATCACTGTGGTTTTGAGCTGCTCAATGAATGGTGTAGCTATAATTCAAACCAAACACTTGTTCTTGGTACCTGAATTACAGAAGGCAGTTCCAGAGCATAATTCTTTTAGTTATAATTATAAAAGACAAGTCCGTCCAATGTGACTATTTCAGTTTTCTCAGTTGATATTCTCAAGTGAGAAAACTGAAATAGTCACAGTGGACGGACTTGTCTTTTATAATTGTAACTGTTAGTGTGACGGACCAAAATGAAACAAATCAAATTCTTTTAGTTATATTTACAATGAAACTTAGCTATTACTCCTTGAAA
>NW_019733845.1:647624-689371 GCF_002891405.2 Cryptotermes secundus | reverse complement strand
GGGGGGGGAGGCAAAGGACATGAGCCAGGAACATGGACAAAGTTAAATCTGTGTCTATTGGGAGGATCTCTCTCTTCCTTTACAAGTAAATTGTAACTTCAGTTGGAGGGGAAGGAGAGTCTAAGGACTTCCTAAAATAATAAAATCTACCACTTGTAATGAGCCATGTTATGCTTGCACCAGTACTTCCTGCAACAGACACCAACTATTCTTCAACAAAAGGCCTGCTGTCCAAAACATGCACTGTAAGAGAAGGTACTGAACTGAAAGACCAAGATATAAACTCAGCTAGATAAGTAAATTCCAGCTGGCACCATATCCATTGCATTCTGCCTATCACTGCACACAGAAAAGCATTTGTCAACCAGAAAATCAAATTGTTAATAAGAGACAGTAGGAAACGTACCTTCCTCTTGCACGGAGGGTGTTTCTGTTGATTCTGGCAAATTCACTCGTGACACACCATCATTTGGGGCTGATGGACTCCTTGCATCTTTCTTTGTTTCAGCAGGAGGCATTTCTGGAGTTGAAGCTGTAGCCTTTTGCTCACTTCCAGTGCTAACCCTACGTATGATGTCTGGTGTGGAAAATAATGCAGGTCCAAGAGCTTCTGCTAAGTGGGCTGGCGGTTTACGATTTTCACGTTTAGGATAATTTTTCCTACCATCAATTTTGGAAGCTTCTGTGCCTGTAGGAGTTGAAGGTGGTGTTGCAGATGGTGGCTGAAGTACATCGGTGGAATGTTTCCTTACTGGACTTTTCACTGGGACTTTCTTTTCTGGACTTGGCGGTGTTACAGGCTTCTCAGGGGTCTTTTTAGTCTCTGTTACTTCATCCACCTTTCCTTCTGCATCTTTGCTCAGATTGAGTTTTTTCTTTAGATTACCTTTCCCATAAACTTTCACAACCTTTTTTATTGTTCCAATTTCAAGGTCTGAATTTTCCACTTGTCCTTCCTGTTTTCCTACAATTCTTGAAGCATCTATCCTGTCTAACCTAACTCGTTCACTTCCCACTGATTTTATTAATGATTCCCTGTCTGGTGACTGGTCCATTGCAGCAAGTGCAGCAGCCATTTCTGCCTCTAAACGCTGGGCCCGTTCAATGTCCTCTGGTCGACCAAGTCCTCCACGGCCACGACCTCCCCGTCTCTTAGCCCCCACCTTGCCGAGACCACGAGCACCTCCACGATCCCATGACCGACCACTACCCCTAGTGCGAGCTCCCCTTGGCATCCGACGATTACCACCTCTGTATTTGGCTCCAAACCTACCACGTCGTCGGCCTGAGCCTCCACCAGGGCCCACATATTCTTCATCATCAGCATCAAGCTCTTCATCACTCTCTTCTTCAGATGCATCCAAATCCTCATTTTCTTCATCTTGGCCAGGAAAATGTGTGAAATCAGCTTCATTATCTGAAAACACACAATGCAATATAATAATCTCAAGAGTACAGTTACTGAAATATTATGAAGATAATTTTTCTAAACAGTTCAACTTTGTCTCAATATGACAATTCTGAACCACAAGTACTCAATATAGCATGTGTCAGTTTCCTTCTGCACTTCATGGTACAACCCAAAACATAATCAAACTTCATCTTCTAAATGGTCTCATGTGTGCTTATGGAAGTGTGTGCATTGGTGCAAGCAGTGTTCGAAGATGGGTGAAACATTTTAAAGATGGGAACACCAGCATCGAAGATGAGCCTCGGAGCGGTCGTCCTCGAACAGCCTCAACTGAACACAACAAGGAAAGAGTGGATGAGATCATTCAAGATGACAGGCGTGTGACTGTGGACACAACAGCCCGAAAATTTGGAATACGGCACAGTGCAGTACAGGAGATGATTGAAAGCTTGGGCTATAGGAAAGTTTGTGCTCGTTGGGTCCCATGGTTATTGACCGAAGACCAGAAAAGGTCAGCGAAAAGCCATCACCTCAGAACTGCTGCAGAGATACTGACACGAAGGCGATGATTCTTTTCTTGCTCTGTATTGTGACAGGTGACTAAAGCTGGTTTCACCATTTCGAGCCTGAAACGAAACGGCAGAGTATGGAATAGCAGCATTTGCATTCTCCATCAAAAAAGAAGGCAAAGACAGTGCCATCAGCTGCAAAGGTGATGGGCACAGTCTTCTGGGATGCAGAGGGGATTATTCTGGCCGAATTCCTGGAGCCTGGGCAAACCATCAATGCTGCTTGTTATGTCCAGACGCTGCACAAGCTCCGTCGTGCATTGGGTGATAAACGTCCAGGATGAAACATCATCATCCTGCATAACAACGCTCGCCCCCACGCCACTTGCCTCACATTGGAAGCAATTGTAAAGATGGGGTGGGAAGTTCTTCCACACCCCTCCTATAGCCCTGGTCTGGCACCCTCTGACTACCATCTTTTTGGATTTGTGAAGGATCAGCTGCATGGACAACATTTTGAGACAAGGGAGGCAATTCAGAAAGCAGTGCGTCAGTGTCTTTGGATGGCTGGAACGGAATTTTACAGAAGGGGAATTTTCAAACTCCCAGAACGCTGGGAGACGTGTACAAAGAAGTGGCGATTCTATGGAAAAATAAAGAAAGGTCTGTCAATAATAAAGCATGTTACTTTACAAAAAATTGCTGCTCATGACTTTCAGTACGACCCTCGTAATTACTTTGCATCAATATTTTGCAAGTATTACTAATAGGTGAGAGTATCCCTTTGTCAATCAACATAATTTATTCGATTTTGCTAGACACCCCCTTCCCTCAAGATGATTCTTCAATCACACAAGGCAAATATCATGGTCAGTGGCGTTTCTCGGGGGGAGGCCAAGGTTATCTGGGGCCCAACTGAGTCAACTGGAGGTGAAACATTCACAACACTGGCCAACCAAAGGGAAACAAAGACACGTGTTTCGCTAAATAAGAAAAACAGGAGCACACTCTTCTATTGTAAAAATGGTGGTGTCGCTCTGTGTAAGGTGGTCTGCTTTGAGAAGTGCCACCCGCGTCAGAGTATATCATAAACTGTGAAGTGATGCAGTTCAAACTCGTGTACAGTCTGAACAAAATATTATTGTATATAGTGTGACTATATTTACAATATCACCACGATTCAAGGTTGAAGAAAAAACAATGGGTAAGTCCTTTGGAATTTCATAACATATATAATAAAGATTATATTTTGCATTTCATGATAAAATATAATCACAGTTAATTTTCGTTTGTAAAAACTGCCTTTTGAGTATATGTAGAAAATTGTATTGTCTTTCAGACTGTTTTTAGTTCGTATTTCTATGTTGCATAGAACGGAAAATATGTATTTGTTTCTGAAAGTTTGCAATGTTAATTAATTAGGGTGATTTAAATACCGGCCGCAGAGGGCTCCCGGCAATTTAAAAGTCCATACGTTAAAGGTTAACAGGCTTAACTTGTTCATTTCTCTTGAAAACAAATACTAATGTTTCACTTTGTTTATATAATGTTTTCTACAAAGTGTTCAGAATAAAAGGAAACTTCAGTGTGCCACAGCTACTTATTAGGCCTCACCGATCATACCTTCCAACAGTTCTAATCAGTCACTTCTGGAAGAGGCGTGTGTGTTCATAACCACTATTAAAACATCGACCCCTTTCTGCGGCTTGAAACCTACTGTTACAGTAGCAGAAGAAACTGAGAGGTAAAATGATAAGAAAACACCAGATGTTCCAGAAAATGCTCAAAGTGGTTACCAGCAGCACTTAAACATGCCTCACATCTTCAATGAAATCCCTGCAAAACACACTGAAGTTAATCAGCCAAAACTGAAGCAATCAAAATCCTTATCTGGAGTGCTTCAGCAGTGTGAGGTGTGTTCCTGTACATTTTTCCTTTTAATTTTCCCCACAGAGGTCACAATCACCAAAATCAAGCAATCTTGGAGACCACAATCCTGTACTAATGATTCTGTCATCAACACCTCTGAATGAATTTTATACAGTATGCACAGTAGCACTGTCTTGTTGAAGGTAGCCAAACTGCCCACCATCAGTCAGCTGTTCAAAAAGTATTTCCAATATATACCTAACATACTGGTCCAAGTTCAAGGTTTTTGGTGAAACAATGGACCAATAATTCACATAGCATTTACAACACATCATACCCCAATCTTATGTCAAGTAACAGAATCTGGTGCACTGAGAGAATACTCATTACTCCAGATTCATGTGTCCTGACAATTTATGTAACTGCTTAAAGTATGCGTCATCTTTTATGAAGAGCAGTTGAGGATCAACAAGTCCATTGTGCACAATTTTCAGCATTCAGTCAAAAAACTGAGTTCTCTGTGGAGCACCAACAGGTTTAAGCGAATGCATAACTCTTGACTCTACATGGACAAACAATCATTAATTTAGGTGCCTTAGAAGCACACACACCTGTCTCTTGTGACTATCATCTTATTTAATGAAAGCTAATCTGTAACTGTGCCCCAATGTCTTGAAGCCTCTCATCTGTAAGCACTGTTTTCTGGCAATGTCATGTTTCACCCTGTAATCCACCAATTCTTTATAAATTTGGACATGCCAGATTTTGTAGGCACACGTGAATCTTCTGATGAATTTCTCCCTGATGTGCATGTTTCAACAGTAAAATTTCTCTATCAGTAGTGTAAATCACTGGTTATAAAGAAAAATATAAAATCTTGAACTGAGCACATAAGTACAACTCTGATTTTATCACTTCTGGAACTGTTACCAGGGCTGGCAGGCAGGACAGGAAAGGCTGAAAAAGTAGCCGGCCTACCTACAGCACTGTCGTGTCCTCTTATTTCGAGCCCACAGTACCACCTGAGCACTGTATGATCTCAAGGTGCACATATCTGCATTAAGAACATGACCTGAACACTGTACTATAGCTAACGCAAGAAAACCAATATACATACCAAATCTTACAAATTCAGTCCTGTGTCACTTCAGCAAGTAATATGAGTGATACAGCACTAGAACCTTCAGTTATAAGAAACATGGAGATCTGGTCAAAACTTATAAAACCTGCTTTCTAGCTGTACAGACTTCCAGTCTTATAAATCTTATATTATTAATGTTATATTTTTATAATGTAACTTCCTAAGTCAACAATAAAATGCAATTTAGCTCATGGGTTGACATGATAACCTGGTGAAGTGATGGTCACAGGACTGAATACTGAATATTTTCCTTCTGCTTGCACCTGTAAAAATATTACATAGAGAGTACTATGATTATTTTCTTTTGGGGACAAATTTCTTACACAAATTCTGAGTACAATACAGTTCTCAAAACAGAATCTCAAGGACTGCACCACTTCCACAGATGTAGATGATGACATACAAACAATATGTCACACATAATTTGTTTCTATATTTACAATCTACCTTCATACAAAATTTCAGTCTTTGCTTCAACTGTCCATAGCTTTAAAAAAGTGCATACTTTTCAAAGCTCTATCACAACACATAATTTCAGCCCCTGTATTAAGGGGAAAATCAGTGCTGCTCAGTTGGTATAGTGAAGGCCTACAGCCTGGACAGACAGGGTTCAATTCTTGACAGACGTAAGACATTTTTCTCTACTCCACAATGTCCAGACTAGCTCTGAGGCCCAAGCAGCATCATATCCAATAGGCACAACTCCAGCTATTCAATTAACACTATCAATATCAATAATCTTACAGCTGTTATACACTGCATCACTGCAGAAATAAACTTAACCAATTATTGATGTTGTCTGATCAGAAAGAATGAAACAAATGGCCAAAGAAAAGAGAATAAATGTATGAAGAGGCAAGCATGCAAATAAGAGATAAAAGGAAGAAAGAAACAAACAGAAAAGTAGATAGGTGAAAGAAAATAAAGATCAACAACAACAAAAAAGTGGAGTAATTATGGTTAGAGTACACAAGTGTTCCAGAAATACCTCCATAAAAATAGAAGCATGTTAGCAGGCTAAAACTACAAATAAATATCTGCAATCTCTCCTCTTCCAAGATACAACCTGACTTAGCTTGAATTTCATTCATGTAGTATATTTAACAAGAGATGGAATCTTCTTCTCCCACACTAACTGCATATGGAACAATGAGACTCCCTATGCATTAGGATCATCCAACTTTCAACAGCAATTAGTTTTCAGTCAATGTTAAGGACAGGAGCTGCCAGCTATGCACATCTCTACAGACAGAAGTTTTTACAAAATACAATGCCAGCTCTCCTAGATGTGCCACTTCAGGGGAGAAACACAATGCAGTTTCATGCACAATGGCACTCCAGCTCATTACATCCTCATAGCATGAGAAATGCTGGAAAATCTTCAGATTTTACTGGACTGGACCTGAAGGCACAACTCACTGGCTGGCTAGATCCCCATGACGTCAATTCATGCAGTTTCTGCAAAGGGGGGAACACGAAGACCTTGGTCTACACTCAAACTCACTACATAATAGATGAAGCTTTGGCAGTGGATTCAAAACATGTATCAGACTCATCTAGCAACACCTGGACCTCATGAGCACATCAGGCAGTCCTTAATGCACCAGGTTAGACTGTGCGTAGAAACTGCCACAGACCATTTTCACCGCAGTCCTCAAGTCCTAGTTTTAAACGTAACGTTTATTAAATTACTTACAGATTTATCTCCCCCACCCTTCCAGAGCAGACTGTATGGGATACTGACAGGGTGTTCCTGCATTCATTTCCTTCTGTTCTGCTTCAAGTGTTTGTACTTAGTCGAAAGGGATTTCAAATAATCAAGTTCATGTTGAGGTATGCACTTTCATTATGAACGTTTGTATGAACGAAATTCCGTAACATGAAACAATGCAAAAGCAATGGCTATCTGTATAAAACTGTCCCAAGAATGTGTATTAAAATGAAAGCTATGGAATGCCGAAATACATATTCAAACGACCATAGTGCAGACAGTGGACACTACATAGGCATACATGTATGCAGCTAAACAATGAAAGAGTTAAATCGGAAGAGGGCCCTGTCCAGTTCCCCATCTGATAACAAACATTTCTTTATACATTACCGTATTAATGCAACTTTTATTTCTGTCTTTGATATGTCCTATCTTACTATGATGTATTTTGGCCATATACAGCCAACAGCAGGTACACACGTTTTCTCATTAAAACTGTTTCACTACAAGTCAAATTACGTTTTGCCATATTAATTATAAACTGCTGTCTGTTCTTAAAAACTAGAATTTCATAAAATATTTGTTAAATGTGGAATTTGTTGCACTTCATTCAGTTGTCTCAATACGGGTGCTTCGTAGTATATGCTGCTTGTATGGGTGTTCGGGTGCTGTTAAAGCATGCACATTGCATGTGTTGTGGTGCTGTGTAGACATTACTTTATTTTTGGTTACGTTCTTTAGCTGCCCATGTGTGTGGCGTTTATGACCACAGAGGAACATAGGAAGTACCCATGTCAAGACAACCAAATCAAGTGCAACAAATTCCACATGTCAACAAATGTTTTATTAACTTTTAGTGGTTAAGAACAAACAGCGATTTACAATTAACTTCACATGAACATCTGATATGCAATTCGACATGCAGTGGAACAATTTTAGCAAGAAAATGTATACCTGATGATGGCCACATATGGCTAATCATGTAAAAGTGAGATACGATATATACTAAAGATAGAAATAAAAGCTGCACTCAGAATGGTAATATATACAGTATGTACTAGCATTTACATCAGTGCAACAGGATGCTTAAGTACAATATTACAAAAATTTATTTTCCTACCTGGCAACTTGTCCTCCTGCAGCGCTTCAGAGAGTCCAGTAGATGGCTCTGCTCCCAGTAACTGGGGTGGTATTGTTGGCATTTTTGCCACAAGAACCTTTGCCTGCCCTGGAGCAACTGTCATACCAGGTATAACACTTGAGGATACTGAAATAAAAAAAATTAAGCATTCCCAAGAAGCCTTTTCACTGGATGATGATGGTGGTTTTGGTACGGTAACATACCAGGCTAACATGAACAGCCTACATTCAGTGTACGTCACTTAAGATGACACCAATTAAGATGAAAGATTTGAGGTTTTCACGGCGGTGACTATGAAGAAAGCTGTCTTCTGGGATGTGGTGCTGTGTAGAAATTGTGTTAAATGACGTTTCGGAGGAACGTATCACCTCCATCTTCAGGGTAGGAGACAAGAAGAAACCCGTGAGCGAACTAGCTAGAGCAGGTGCAACAGTCTGTTCCTCCGAAACGTCAGTTAACACAATTTCTACACAGTGCCACTTCCCAGAAGATGGCTTTCTTCACCAACTAAGATGTCTTCCTACAGTTCAGTTTAATGCAGACATACAGTAATGAGATGACACTTTCACTTAGCCTCTAGGAGTAATATTTGGCAAGTGCATTCACGAGTTAAAGGCTCGCATTCCGTTATTACCTTATTCATATCAGGATCATGTGTTGGTTTTGGAGATAATCTTCACTGCTATCAGCCTTGAATTATTTGTTACCATTTTAAAAGGTCTATAAAACACACTTTAAACAATAATACAAAATAATGAAGTACATTAATTAATCAAGAATAGTGCTGGGAATTGGCAATAAGAATCAAGCCTTTACTGAACACTAAAACAAGCAGGCAAACTCAATAAGATGGATCCTATAGAAATAATTTATGTGGACAAGAGATGGATGGAACTGACCCAAAATCATGTCCATAGGCAGGCTTTGGAATTAGTGGTGCTGAACCTTCAAGTTCAGTATTAACTGTCATGTCAGCTACTAGTAATTAATCCTGTAATTCACATAAATTTTCAAGTAATGCAGATGAATATTTAAATATATAATATTTTATTTGATTACCATGATCCTGTTGTGCTGGCAACTGACTCCCTTCGTTTTTTGTAGTAGTGACACCAGTTTCTGGTCCAGTACTTGTCAGAATTTGTTGTTTTTGTTTCTGTAGTTGGGGTCTCTTTTGCTTTTGTAACTGTTGCTGCTGAAGAGTTCTGTTAGATGCTATTAACAGTCTCTGCTGGCCACCTGCCATAATTTGCCCCAACTTTGCACCAGTTAAGGTCACTAAGTGAGCACTTTCCCCTGAGACAGGAACAGCTACAACCTATGCATAAATTGTCAACCAATGAGCTTTCAGATATGACAAAAACAAGAACAGACCTGTGAACCACATGGTCATACATATCATTTTCTTGTATTCTAATAAATACATGCCAGTCTGAAAAAAGTTTTGAAGACAGTAAAACTCCAATTTAAGAAGCCTGTACTTCATACTTTCCTGAATTTACGGTGTATTTTTTGTGGCCCCAGCTCAAGTTCCATATTACTAATATATTATTTTCCTCAATTTAACATTTATCAATTTAAATGTTACATTTTACTTCTGAAATTCTGACTTTCATGCATGTTTTGGACCTTGTTTTAGCATTGAAAGGAACTCTTTTGCAAGTTCCAGACTGCTTGTGGCCACCCTTGGGTAGCTCAAGGCCATCATTAGCATGGCATGCAACACAGTGGCTGTCTCCAGCCATACTTTGCTCACCCTCCATATCAGCTGGAAGTGATTACTGTTTTTTTGTGTGTTGTGTTTCTGTGTCACAGTTTTTAAGAAGTGATTCTGAAGGCCATAGAATTGAAAAGCAAAGTGTCAACAATAAGTGAGAAAGTGAAAACTATTCAGATGGTACAAAGAATCTAACTGTGAAGTGCTCTGTGCTGCATCCATCATTATTAAGTAGCATAGTACTACAGAAAGTTGCAGTTCTTCAAGAGGAAAGTTGGTGAGGGGCACATTCTGAAAAATAACTTTTACTTTAATAAATGAACAACAATCAGTGCCTTATTACTGATTTCATTAAGCCTTAATTGCCATTTTAGTGTACTTTCTATAAGCCCCATTTAAGGCACAAAAAGCTTGTCCCCCAGACAAAATTTAAATCAGTGTTTCACTGTATATGCTAGAGCTTTTAATGGAATCTTAATTATGTACCATGCACCAATTTTCTGCACAATAAGCCCTTTCTGAGATAATGATGCTTTTCTATAAACCTGATATAATGTAATCAAAATTAAACTTGCCTCATCATTTTATTGCAAATCTCCAACATTAAGTTTTGTCAAAATCTACTATGTAAATATCAGCAACGTCTGAATGGCATGAACAACAGGATGTAATGTATTCAGATTTCCAGTTCAAACCTCAGATGAGAAACCTGCAATCCTGAAAGTGTCATTAGGAGTCTTTGCTTCTCAAGAATAAACTCAAATGTACCTGTTTTTGTACCGTTACTTGGCCACCTGTTGTACCAGTTAATGCTGAGGTGATCTGCTGACGTCTGTCTGTTATTACCAAAGGCTTAATAAGTGGAACAAGACTTGCAGAAGAGGGACTTGAGGGTGGTGGTGCCAGAGGTGGATTTATTGGCTTGATTTGCTGTACCATGACCATTCCAGGCGCCACAGTTCCCAATTGGCCACCCCTTGTTGTTCTAATAATTCCACGACCAGTCCCTCTTGACGATCCTCGATATGACTGTGATGAGCGAACAGCACTTATATCTTTCCTTGGACGACCTGGTCCTCGTCCCTGTATCAAGATAATGACAACAAATAAAACTCTATAAGCTAAAACAAACTGACATAGACACTGAAGCAGCCAGGTTTCAACATCTTCATTTGTACAATTCTACCACAGGCAAATGAAGGAAATGTATATTCCAAATGGGCCATTTATTTTATGTACTCGTTTGGTGGTGAGGTTCATTTATTGCAAATACTAATCCACTACTATGATCACATCAAGGATGATAATGGCTAGGACACATAGCACGCATTACACAACTTTAGATGAAAACGCTTATAGAACTTTCGATACAGCACCTTAAGGTAAGTGATCCGTTGGGACATCTAGGCACAGATATGTGAATAACACTAAAACGAATCTTAAACAAACCAGATGTGAAGATACAGACTGTATTTACCTGGCTCGTGATTGAGTCTAGTGGCAGGGTCTTGTAAACATGGTAATGTACCTTCAGCTTACACAAAAGGTGGAAATTTCACTAGCTGCATGATTGTCAGCTCCTCAGAATTGGTCCAAGGAATCAGAATATATTATGGCACAAACAAATCCAATGATGCAGAGGTAATCAGATTATAATACTGAATTACATGGCCACAAATTTTTCCTTGTATAACTCTAATATTAAACATGTAAAAGTGTTATAGACATAAATGAGGTCCACATTTTTCAGGCATGTAACAACTGTTTATATTGTAATGTGGATGGATAGAATGTTTCTAGCCAATGACCTGGTAACAACCTTCAGTTGAGTGCATTGCAACAATAAGACACATGTTTACAGCTTGTTGCTAAGGTGACAGTCAGTGCACCAATGGACTGATGACATATCACATGCCATGTTTCCTGTGTGGTCTGCGTCATCAACAAAAGAACTGTGATTTCTGTGTGGTCCATGCCGTGGCTGCATAATGAGAGCTGTGAATTTGAACTAGAAGTGACAGCAACAGTTGAGTGACAGAGTTCTGAGTTCTCGGTAGGAGACAGCCACGGAAAGTTTGCTGGCGTGCAAGGATTTAAAGCATGAGTAGAAGATTTTATTTATGTGTAATATTTGGAGTGATTTGAAGTGACAATATGATAAGTCATTTTTGAGAAAATTAACAGTTCCAGTCATGTTTTGTACCAAGCTGTGTGTATATCAGACAAATACAGACCATAACCAAGTTCACCCAACACCGTTTAATGTATACCATCAATACAAACTTTCATCAGAATAGGTCAAATCAATTTTAAGACAAAAAATTAGGCAGATGTGTGGATGAAAAGACAGAACCTTACTGGAAACAATGTGTAATATGACAGGCTTTGATACAATTGTTTGGTTGGCAGTATTATCTTAAGGAAACTGTTTTAAACATCACTTTTAAGGCTGCTGCAATTATAAAACAACCAGTGTCACTGTATAATGGCATAAATTCATTTAAGAAGTGGTAACAACTGATGGTTCATTTGACAATTTTCTACAAAGTTTTTGTAACCTGTGTAAGATTTGAGGTTTTCATGGCGGTGACTATGAAGAAAGCAGTCTTTTGGGATGTGGCACCGTGTAGATGTGGTGTTAGCCGACGTTTCGGAGGAACGTATCACCTCCATCTTCAGGGTAGAACGAAAAATAAGAAAATCCACAAGTGAAGAGACACTGAGAACAGGTGCAAGCAGACTAATGTTGGGAATAAACTCAGCTATATGAGAGCAGGGAAGGGAGGGGACAAGTCTACATGGGAAATCACTGGAGAGGGAGAGGGGAAGGGTCTGGGACAGGAGCAAGGTTAGAGCAGGTATA
Organism: Cryptotermes secundus; assembly: GCF_002891405.2. Taxonomy (NCBI): domain Eukaryota; kingdom Metazoa; phylum Arthropoda; class Insecta; order Blattodea; family Kalotermitidae; genus Cryptotermes; species Cryptotermes secundus. The sequence continues at coordinate 677,009 of NW_019733845.1, read as the reverse complement.
GGATATTGTCGGGGGAGAAAGGAAAGGTTAGTGGGAGGGCATTAACCCTTAAGCTGGGGGTTTTGCTATGTGAGTCGGTCATGGACTGTGTGGCCTTGTGGATCTGGCGTCATGCCCCAGGGGGGGTTAGGGAACAGATGAGATGCTTCCATGACTTGCTGAGACAAAACCCCCCTCTCTGTTCATATTGTCGGGATGGAGTTCAATCTCAATGGCTTCCCTAATGATGCGATCCATATATCGGGTCTTGGTGGCAAGGATGGAGGTATTCTGAAGCTGAATGCGGTGTCCCAAATCAGTGCTCTGTTCAGCTACAGCTACACATGGTAATAAATTGGTTTTAACATAGATTTCAGACCAAGAAATCAACCAGCCCTAAGTAGTCACTGATTACAATTCACAAGCTTCAAGGAGTGGACCTATGTGATGCTTACTGGATAAGTTATCACAGCACAAAAAAAAAGAGGCAGCATTTCTAGAACAGAGTTTCAGATTAAACATACAAACAACTTTATTAGGAAGGACAACAGAAATAACAAAAAAAAAAAAGAGAGAGAGAGAGAGAGAGACCCTCAGACAAACCACATCAAACTTCTCCACTGACAATGATGAATGCATCTCACTGCCCCCCTACAATGATGCCACATCTTCAAAGCAAAATCAATGTCAACACAGTGTTGTGTGTTACAATTTGTCTCATTATTGTCACAAAAGGCACAACTGTGAAGACTGTAAAGTAGCCCTGTTGTCTTACATTACTACAAGCTAGTTGACTACTTAGAGGAATCGAAGAGGAGCAAGGCTGGACAAGGGGCCAAAACGTGTATCTGAAATTTGTTAGAAGAAACCGTTGAAAATTTATCTGACAATATTCCCAGATCTAGCCATATCTTATATAGTTCAATCAATCAGTTTATTTGTTCCAAGAATCCATATTTGGAGATACAACCTCCAGATATAGAACAAGTCAATTACTACATATTAAAATATCATACATGAGTCAGCAATACTACGAAACTTAATTACCTACAGATTTCATACAAATCAATCATACAATACATCGTCCCACTTTCAACAATTCAATACCAAAAGAAACCCAACATCCAACATTTTCTTTTATAGATTAAGTGAGGACAAGATATTTGTCATAACTTAAAACCATAACACACTCACTTCAGAATTTTAGGGACATAAATTCATCAATGGAATGTTTCAACAGCCAGGATTTTAAGTCCCTCTTAAAAAGAGTTAATTTCTTTTAATTTTATCTGCTCAGGGACCTTATTATGCAGACTTTCTGTTACACGTTCTATTTAATTTTCAGTAACTGGACAAAGAAACACTGTTTTTGGACAGAAATTTATCCTCTGTTTCGGCACCTGTGCAAAATTCCCATTTTTACTACTATTTCGATCCATGAGATCATCAATTATTTTGACAAAGTATTTGTTTAACATATCTGCCCCTTCTTGGGGATCTGATATTATATTAGTTCCAATGTGTAAACTGTCCCAATATATGAAGAAAGCAGTCTTCTGGAATTTGGCACCGTGTATATGTGGTGCCAAATCCCAGAAGACTACTTTCTTCACAGTCACTGCCGTGAAAGCCTCAAATCTTACATGTCCCAATATATACTATTGTCACTAAAATGCAAGGGCAAAATATTTTCAAACCTGTTATGGCTCATCAGTTTTGAAAATCTGCATCCAGAAAACAGAATCCTCAACAAAAAACATTATTTTATAATCGCTCTGACAAACTTTGGGCCAAGACATAGAGTACTGAAATAAAGACATCCTGTTGATACCACTGTCTATTCATGTAAAGGCCCTTTGCACGATAGAATCTTCTCAAATCCTGAAGAAATTTTCCAATCATCATGTCCCTGTAGTGTTCTTGGGTGATGGTATGAGCATTGCCTTCCTCATCCTAAATGAAATAGAGGCCTAATATACCGTGTGCTTAGACGGCACACCATATCGTCACACATGTACTATGCAGCAGTTTCTGGACGATAACATCTGGCCGCTCAAAACCAAGGAAGCGAGTTGTCTGGTGACCACTTCCATATGAGTGGAAATAATACTCAACTATGAATACTTTTTCCTCTGTCAAGAGACCCATTTCCAACAACTGCACAACACACCTTCCTTTTCACTGCTGGAATCACGTGCGGCTGGAGCTATGCCCCGTCAACAACCGCACATGTGTGTTCGAGATGTACGAGTTTCAGTACTGAATATTTTGGAGCATACTGTATTTGGCAATGCGGAAGATGAATCTGCGTAAGGGTCACACTACCAGGAAGTGGATACCCACTAAGATTCATACACTGAGCCCTCGGTAACAGCCAAACACAGAATTCAAGCATATCATGAAACCACAAAAGGTACTGTGACATTAAAATACATGTGAGGGACATAAGATGAAATCTGTAGAATCAAGAAAAAACAGAATATGTACGGCACTTTTCCCAACACTATGAAGCTTACTCACATAAATTATATGATCTGCATGTAAATGCGGAACATCACATGTCAGAGAAACAGTCAGAACACCGAACACAAAATCATGGACTACAAACGGAATATAAATATGGAAGAATAACATAGCCAAAAACTACAGAACACTCCTGGTATCTGGACCACAGAATACAATTGAACAAGGCAGAATTATAAATTGTGTATACTCTCATCTTACACAGATACTCGTAACACCAATATACATCTGTTGTTATGATTCCTACTAGAATTTCTAACTCCCAAATATGACATCTGCCAGTAGCAGAATATACAGGCTACACCACAAGAACACTGGGACTTCAGGCACCTGTAGCTTCGGAATAAAAACCGATAAGAGGGAGCAGTTTGAAGTATTTTATTCATCATCTGAAACAGTCTCTTTTACACTCAAGTGGAAGGTGTTAGGTATGAAACACTTCATAACGAGTGTCATCTTTAGCCTTGCATACATCCCATCTGAAGTCCACCTCCTGTCACACATATTATATCATGTCCTTTGTAATACTGCTGAGTGCTGCAGTAATCTTCACTTTGAGTTCGTCCAGTGTAGTCACTCTTTGGCTGTACACCTGGTACTTCACAGTATACCACATGAAAAAGTCCAAAGACATAACAATGGGTTTGTATTTGGACAAGCAACTCACTGGGAAAGGAAGTCATCTGATATCCCAAGCCAAGGTCACTCATCCTGTCATGCAAGCTCTGCAAACCTAAATATCACTCACGGGTCCACTGCAATGAACACAGCAACTCTCCCCCGCCCCTCAAACACACACACACACACACACACAGAGTTGTCAGTAGCTGAGTTGTTTATCTTTACAAGAAATTAAATCACTGCATGCTTGCAAAACAACGTTACTGAACTCCAATCTGTTGCAATGAATGTCAATACACTATTGGTGGGCATGCATCAGACCTTCATTTACACACAAAAGAATGTAACTACTGCTCTTACATACAACGTTCCACTGTGTGGCACACACACTGTGCACTGTGCTAAAGAATTTCTGTACAGCCCATATGCTTCACAAAAATGAAATTTAAAAATGCTCAAGATTAAATTATTTGGTTAGCAGTATCATTTTAAGAACAATATTTTAAACATTTTTAAAACAGTTGTGATCAAAAGATAGCAAACCCCATAGTTTGAATAATACTGAAAACTCACTCGGCCTCTGGTACGAGCTGGCTGTTGTGTGGGCGTGGAAGAGGTAACAATGGGTTGACGAACATGTTCCTGGTCAAAGCTGTTGTCACTTGCATCTGTATCACTACTACCAACAGGCCCGTACTGATGGTTTGGTGTGGCTGAAGTTGTTGGTGCAGATGATGGTGACAGATTGGTATAACAGTGGTCCATGCGAATTGAATCAGTCAACTGAGCTGTCTCTTCCTCCACACTCAGCATGTCTAGCATATATAAAGATGGAATGGTAGTCATTATGCAATTCAAAACAAATTCTCTTAAAATATGGTTAACACCTTTTTAAAAATTAACTTGACATTTTCATCAAACTGTTTTCTTTTTGTCTAGTATTTGTCAATTAGACATAAAATTTTACATTTGTTGAACAGCTATTTATGGTGAAACTCACTCTAGATAAAACATGGTGTAGCCACTTCCATCCAACATTTCTGTAAGATCAAACATCTTACTGGAACTTCATAATAAAAAAATACTTGCGTTTTTATCTCACAACAATGCATCTTGAATTAATATAATATCAGATCCACAGTCAGAAACACTGTAACATTATATATATGTACCAAGTTCAGAATATTTCTAGTGTTGTAAATATCAGATGGAATTTTATGAATCTTTCATCTAGTGAAACTATTGTGTCTGTACTGAAAATACAATGAAATCTGTAAACTGTATGATAAGTTCTGAACCTGTGGAGATTGTGATGTTGAAGAATTACCTGAAAAGTAAATGCATTTTTAAACTGTACAAAACATTTGTGCATACACTACAATAAGTACTATAGCTCTTTTTACCTAATACATTCACGATTTTGGTTTGGTTTGGGTAGAAGTGAAGTTACTTGTCAAACAGAAATACACATATTCACAGTAGGAATAGATGTTGACACACGAGCCTACTTCACATCTGCAACCATAATCATCGCAGTGCCAACCGGAATTAAAATTTTTAGCTGGCTAGCAACAGTTTACAGATCACAACTATCAGATAGAGCAACATGCCTATGGTCGTTAGGTTTCATATTCCTGATCACTATGGGAGGTCTAACAGGAGTAGTATTAGCAAACTCATCAATCAATATCATCCTCCATGATACTTATTACGTTGTAGTTCTGTTCTTTTGGTGTGTGGTGTTCTAAGTAATTACGTAACTCTTTCCAGTGTTAGTTGCTCTAGGTTGTCTATAATTAAAGAAAACTGGACTAAATTAACCCTTACACTGTTGCAGTCAACATATGTCGATTTCTGAAAAACACGGCATCCTTGCTGCAATCGACAAAACCCATATTGTGACTTTAGTTTCAAATCTCAGGTTTCTTTGCACCAATCCCATTCAAACTTGGTGGGTGCATAGAATCATCTACTGGGAATGTAATGAAGCATCATTCATTTCAATGGCTGCATTCTTCTGCCCTCTAGCTTATGAAATGTAAAAGGTTGCATCTGCACAGCAAGGCACTCACTCCGTGGTCATGTGACCTGGGTATTTCACAGGGATAGTAAAAATGGTTTTGTATAGTGCATGGTGCTTTCTATAATAGTTTTAAATAAAGTTGTGGACTTTGGTCAACATGTGACATAGTGATAAGACTAGGATAGTGAATTATGTGCTTTTTTGGTCATCTTGGACAACCCTGATTTAAATGGACTTTTCCCCTGTGAAAAATACTGAATAATTCAACATTTTTGCGACTTCTGCTGCCTGTTCCTTGTCTGGGGTAAGATTAGTTTCATTTTATCACAATTTTTCATACTTTGCACTTAAATTATTTATAAAAGATTTATTAAAAAATAGTTCAGCACAGAGGGTACTGAGAGTTACTTAACATACTAGCAGTGAAAGGATTAAACAAAAACGCCTCATATAATGTCTTTATCAAAGATACGTGAAATGGAATCAGAAAGTATAATTTTTCAAGAGAACAAGACAGAAAAGTATTTATGAGTTTCTATGAATGAAAAGGCTTTGTGTTCAATTTGTAGCAAAACTACTGCTGTTTTGAATGAATATAATACTGCTAGGAATTACAATTCAAAGTACACAGAAAAAAACAAAGAATAATGTCAGTTCCCTGTGAGGAATAACTGGGAGCATTAAAGGGGACTAAGTCATACCAGAATGATGGGGGGGGGGAGTCATAGTTCCTCCACATTGTGGGCACTGTTCATTTGTTGATTAAACAAAAAAAAACTCTTTCTGATGTGGAATTCATAAAAAAATGTTTGCAACACATGATGCAAGATTTATAGCCATAAGAAGAAACTGTTTTCACACGGCAGGTCTGTCTTCTTCAACAATTATCTGACGAGCTGAATATGTAGCAGTAACTTACTTAGTCAGCTCCCAAACAAAGAAAATGAATTTTAAACTTTTGTTTATACTTCTCTGTCGCATATATACAAGCATCATCCACAGAGCATGATGGATTTCAGGTGCCATGGGGGTATCATTTATACTAGATAAGCTGTGCAATACTGAGGTGAGGATGGAACCTTGAGGCACCCTTGTGGCTACATCTCTGGGTGCAGAAGCTCAAATCTTGGGGCATCTGAGCATATCCTGATACAGGCATCTTAAGTCCGTGCACTGTCAGATACACAAAGAAACTCCCATTTAACACTAAACTGAGGTAAGCGGAGGTAATTTTAACACTGAGATTATTGACTTAGCATCACTGAAACTGAATGTTACATGAGGAAAAACCTTAATTAAGGAACATTAAATAGGGTCCATTGCAGATACTTTTCCTCATTATGATCATTCCTCATTTATAAGACACGCACACGCATGCACACACACACACACATATACAGTTTATTATGTTACTCAGAGGCATTAACTCCTGATTCTCCACATGAAGGCTTGTGTGTTTATACAGCCACAAAAAGGCTTAACATAAACACAAGGGGTCAAAGAGATCCTAAGTAACACTTTATCCAGACACAGAACTACCAAGTAAAGTAGAGTATACTCGTAACAGTAGCCAGGTGTCTAGTCCATGGCCATCTTTGTCAACTTATTAATGGGAAAATATATAAGTGAATTGCAACTCACCCTTACCTAGCATGGCTGTAACATTCTCACCAAGGATCTGCTTGGCCTGCTCTGATTGCAATGCTGTCTCCAGCCGCTCCAGTTGTTCAGGATCCATTTCCAGGAATGAATCAACCAAAGTCTCACTAGGCCCTACAGACAAACATTCCTTTTAAAGGTTCAATTTCAAAGATAGAAAAGTAAACTGCATTCCTGAATACTGTAGATATTAGATGTTTTATTTTGTAAGAAAGACAATTTATGGAAAATAAATGAAATAAGAGAAACAAACATATGAAGAATATATTCAAACAAACATGGAGGGCTCTGCATGTAAATTCTGTTCTTTCATCAACCAACAAAAAGAGATATGACATAAAATCATCATTAAAATAAAACAGGAATACTGGTATAAAAAACTGTTAAGAGTAAGAAAGAAGCAGGTTTTTATCAGAAGTAGGTGTCCACCAAGAAGAAACACAGTACCTATACTTAAAATCAAATAATTTCTCTGTATGACAAAATGTAAAACATCTTAGCAGAATACTAATGAATAAAAGCTTTAATTTTTAAAGGATTATTATTCCTAACTTAGTTATTTGTTCTACAGCTACTGCCACTGCTTCTGTTACTACTACACAGTGCATCTTCCTGTAACGTTACATGCACGGGACATTTACCACCGAGCGACAACTGACTTTTGGCTGAGCACTATGATTTCAACTAGATATGAGCCCATAATAACAATGGAAAGTGCTATCTGTAAAATCTGCTGAAATTATTCACCCTCCTATGAGTAAATATACAGTTTTGGTTTTACCTCTTAATGATTAAGACCGAAATTATGTTGAAAAGCATATTATATAATGGCTATCACTGATTATAGTTAAGGCTGCAACAGTGCGGAATAGTATGTTAGGTGTTATCACTGTGAAATGTATAAAGATTGATATACTATCAATGTATATTTTGTACAAATTGTATGTGAAGTCTAGTTTTGTTAGAAACTGTCACACAAACTTCACCATAAACTTTCCAGGGTCACAATTCCAAGCATGACAAATATTCATAAATTTATTAACAAAATCAGATCTACTGCACCACTTCTGTACTAGAACTCTGTATATAATAATGTACACTTTAAGACCAAACAGAGAATAAAATATGTTAAAAGGCAAAGTTGTCCCTGTGCATAATTAATCACCACACCATGGAGGCATATGGGGGAGTTGGGATATAGCTACACCATTATTGACCTTCGCACTAGATGGAGGTGGACAGTCACCTTTATGAACCAGCCACTCTGTCCCTAGGGAAAGAGCTTCCAGTACCAACTGGAGAGGATGCTAGGTGAACCCCATACCTATTCTAGACATTGTGGAGTAGAGAAAAATCTCTTGTCCCTGCCAGGAATTGAACCCTGGCCATCCAGCCCATCACAATATTGACTGAGCTACCCTGGCTCCAGAAAAAAGAGAGACAACTCAAATATTCACCATGAGAGTCACTGAAACATCTTACACATTGTCAAATCAGAAGTGAAAGCAAGAAAACAGTTTAAATTTTAGCTATAAAAGACAAAATTTTAGAAGCTGCTCACAAATAATTTGCGTCAACCTCCACCTGTTTAAAGAACCTAGTGTCTGCATGTAAAAGAGCAGTATTTTCAGCACCTCTTAAAATTCAGGTAGTCACTAGCTAGTAGTCAGCGAGTGACAGAACTTTGCAACTTAGAGGAAAAATGCATTGTACAACACAGAATAATCTAAATTTGTTTATGATAAAAATGTGATTTATTATCAAACATGAAAATATGCGCAAAGTTATGAGTTAGCCTCAATTCTCCAAACACAAAATATTCAAATTACATTCTCAAAAGCTGTCACAAATCTTTAACTCCTTATTGACTAATGCTGTCTCCAAGACAAGATCGGCCACTCTGCCAAAACAGAAGTATCACGTCACCAAGAAGTTTTGAATTTCACGCTTAGGCTGCATTAATAAATTCATTTTGTCATAAACAGACAACGGTCTCACATTCTTCTGTGATGCTTCTTTGGCCAAAGAATGCATTCCATTTATTCATTTACAACAAGGAATATCTAACAAGATAACACTGCAACAGCAGGGTTACACTGCCTTTCAAATGGAAGTGCAGGGGCAGGTGAAGGTATCATTAAAGAAATTTTCAAAGGACTGGAAGTAACTGAGAGAATGTAAATGTACATGACAGCATCACAGATGCAAGTAAAATATAATTTTTTTATAAAACATACTATTAAAATTTAAGTTCCACATCACAATATAAATATTTTTACAGAATTCTGAGATATGGTCATATGCTAAATTTTCTGTGTCTGTGTGTATTTCGCACGCATTCATGCCCCCCCCATACATGCACGCATGCACACACACAGAGAAGTAACTGGTGACCCTGCTGCAATACCATAAATCATTTAATTAAACTGGAAGGAATGACACACCACTTACATCAACTCACACCAGACGCTCTGACTCATGAAGCAACTGGCCAATAGCCTTCAATATTGCTTGCATATACATTTTGAACAGAGCCATTAAGTGAGTTAATGCATTATGTACCTGTCAACTGTAATCCCAAATTCCAGCTACTGCATTAAATGTTCAGTCTGTAACATTGCTTCTTGTGTCAAAATGCAATGTCACAGTTAAACATAAAATTACTACTTAGATGTGATATCCATGTGAAAAACAATGATAATATTCTGGTATAAATTTGAGGATATTCCAGTGCCAAACTGAAAATAATCATAGACAATTTTAGAGAGACAGGATCACTACTGGACACAAAAGAACAGGATCAAAATGGCAAATGCTCAATGAAGAGGTACCGGCAAAGCTGGTGCTGGGCCTGAACATTCTGCTTGAAAATCCCTTAGCCATCTTGCAGAGATTGTGGTTTAATGTTTCAAGTTTGCTGTTTCAAAGAGTAACTCCAATGTGTAAATGTCATTTTTACAAAGATTCAATGAAAGCGTGCATAACTGGGGCCATTTCTGGCATCAGCTGTAACCTGGACAAGTTACACTTGTGACATGTTGGCTTACAGGCTTGTCAACAGCTCTGCAGGTCTGAACACATACTGAACGACTGTTACAAGGAACCTGCCTCTCTCTCACTGGACTGGCTGACCAATTTGCAGAAGGCTCTCAAATAATCCCCCTCATACATGCTTGTGCATTTGTTTCTTGATAAACAGAATATGATGCATCTCCACATCAGATTTCATTACGTTCAGTTACAATGTTTTATTAGGTATTGTTATTAGACAGAAAAATACAGTCTGTCACCACTAGGTCACTTTCCACTACCAACCACATACAAGACACTACACTTCTCCCAAATACAACACAAGTGGGGAGAAAAATGCAAGCACATACCCACAAGCCAACAAAAAACATACTATATCAATATAAGGCAGGGAAGAATCCCAAAGAAATATACCAGTGGAAAAACTACACACAACTATTACACCTAAACAGAACACATGAAAACCTTTTACAAACACTTCATTTTTAATTTTAAGCATTTAACATTTTAACTAATATTACTTAATCTTAAAGGTTAACACTCATTTTATATATATATAATGGTATTACATCTTACTAAAAAAACCAGTATTCCAATATGTAAACACCAGGCAATGTTGGAATACTGGCAGACCAATATAAACAAGTCAAATAGCTGATGATGGCTCAATGAACTGAAACCTGTTGTAAAAGAACAACAAATACATGGCGTATCCATGTTTCTTATTGTGGTGAAGGAACAAAATCGAGCAACAAAAATTCAATTAATAAAGTTGCCATATTTTCAAAGACTCATAAACACATAAAATATTAAGCTTCTACATAATCAGTAGAGAAAACAACAAATTACAATTTGAGAAATGACAATGTAACACATTTAGCATATTTTGCTCCTGTGTCAGCAGACATGAAACAAACTTGTCTGAGATATGATTTATTCAGAAATTTTCAGGTAAAATGGCTTGAAAGGCACCATACAAAATGTTTACCTCCACCTCCATTCCAGAAACAGTGAATCTTCACAGCACATGCACAATAAATCATGTCATAAATGCCATGCTGTAAAAAATATCTCAAAATGCAATAATACACTGGAACATGTTCATCACAACAGCGTAGCGCATTATGTAATTTATCTAAGATACAAACTGAGCCTTAATACTTCATCAGACCTCCTATTAAAGTAAGCAAAGTGAAGCTATCCCTGTAACAGGACATTAAGGCCCACAGGGTTGTGAGATGTTGAGGGTCCCACATTATCTAGACAATTGGCACAAAGATGGCGGTAAGGTTGTCAGCCTTACGCACTGGCCGCGCTTTACTCCCCAGGGAAATTATTTAATTAATTCCTGGTACTCATTTCTGTTAGAGGCTGGGTCAACACAAGGGGCATAGTGGGGCTGGAAGGATTAGGTCAATTGAAAAAAAATCCAGTGACCTCATCGGGACTTGAGCCCATGACCTTCCAGATTGTAGCATAGCCCCTCAACCAACAACGCTACCACGTGCCCCCTATTTGTGTGTGTAAAAGGCATTAGATGCTCCTCTACACTCTTACCTTCGGAGCTGTTCGCCTGGGCCGTAGATGGAGGATAAAAACCCTCGACTGTGAGGTTGACATGTGGATTTCCATCATTCTGACTGTCACAAGTGCCATTTGAATCCTGACTGCTATCATCACCCTGTGTAGAAGCCCCCACTCGCACAACACTCACTGCGGTGTTCTGCTGATTTGCTACAGAAAGAAAATTATTTTAAAGTACATAACATAATAAATGCTACTTAAAACCTAATGAAGCCTCTTCACACAAATGCTCACAAAACTGTGGTATTTTTTCTTCTACCTGCAATGCAGCAGGAGGCTGATTAAAAGAGAATGATAATGACAAATATACAGACAATGCAAATCTGAATAATGAAACAAAACAAGGGCAGAAAGATGATGTAAAAATATTCTCTCAAGCCAAAAGATTTAAATCAAGCTTCCCGGCAATCTTTCAATTACAAAACAGAAAAGATGCTCTGTTCCTATACCCCAAGTCACAAAAGTGTACACAGAAAGTAAAGGTATATTTTCACAATTCATAACCATAGCATTGGGTGGAGGTGGGTGGCCAGCTTCATGATCCAGCCACTTTACCTTGGGTAAACAGCCATTAGAACACATTAGATAGAAGGCTGGGTCAGTCTCAGAGTTAATATGTAAATGACAACAAAGATTGCAATTTCTCCTGTGCCAGTAATTTAATCTTGATTACTGAACACATGGCCTAACAATTTACTGACTCAGGTATCCTGGCTCAGAATGTAAAATATACTTACTTACTTACTTACTTACTTACTCACTCATGGAGCTGAGCCCTTCTGGAGGAGCTGCCAATTCTGCAGCTACTCAAGAATTTCCCAGCATTTTATGGAACCCGAAGGTTCATTACCGTGTTCACAAGAGCCCTCGATTGGTCCTTATCCTGAGCCAGATCTATCCAATCCATACCATCCCATCCTATCTCTATCCATTCTAATACTGTCCACCCACCTATGCCTTGGTCTTCCCTGTGGTCTCTTTCCTTCTGACTTTCCCACCAATATCCTAAATGCATTCCTAGTCTCCCCCATTTGTGCTAATGTAAATATAGACTTTAAAAAATTCCAACTTTCTACCAACTGAACATCACTGCAACCATCAGATATTCAAAATTCAGTATGATTATCTTCATGACCAGTTTAGTGATAAACAGTGAAGAATGAATAAATGTCTTTGAAATAACAGACATCACATTCAGGTGAAAACAATCTTACCATAACTGAACACAAATGGTACATGCCAGAGCACACATCGACCGGCTCAGGGCCCACTCAGCCTCCTATCAAATGGGTACCAGGGGTAAAGCAATCAGGATATGAAGCTAGCCACTCACCTCCACCTAGTACCAAGGTCAGTAATGGTGGAACTGTACCTCCACTGCCCCTTATGTCTTCATGTCACAGTACTTAGTTAATTAAGCACAGGGACAGCATTAACTTGTCTGTATATATGAGTATGTACTAGCTCGTTTGAGAAACCTGTTTTGCAGTGACAGAGCAGAACATGTTTTGTGTATTTTAAGGCAGAGATGTGCAATAGAATTTTGCGTGAAGCTCTGAAAAAACCAGTGAAATGAGGTTAGAGGTGTTACAGAATGTTTATGGAACAGAAGCAGTGGGCTGAGCTACAGTGGTTTGATAGTAGAAGAATTTGAAAGATGGAAATAAAAGGGTGGTTGACAACACTTGAAGTGGGAGACCAAGCACTGTTGTCACAGATGTGAGCACTGATAAAGCTGACTGGTTGCTGAAGGACAGAAGATTATTGTTAAAGGATTTGTCTGGCATTTTAAATGTGTCTGTACAAAGGATTCACCAAGTTACAGTGTGTGGAACGCTGTGGCAGCAATACTTTATGCATTGCAAGTACACAGGTGAGTCACAAAGTTTCTGTAATGATTTATTTCAAAACTGGCTGTTGGCTGCTCTGCTTATTTTGAGCATAGTTACAACAACAAATTCCCCACACAGCTGTCAAATATGAGGGCTATTACAAAAATAAACTTGGTGATCTGTTAACAAAACAAGCAATGAGAAAAAATTATACAAAAAATACATGCATACTTGAGCTACTTCTCAACCTAGTCATGAAGTCCCCCCCCCAAATTGAGGCACTTGTCATATCAAGAATAAGTTTTTGTAAGCCTGTGTCAAAGAAGTCTGTTGCCTGTGAGCTCAACCACGTTTTGACACCTTCCATCAACTCCTCATTACTACTGGAGCACTGTGATCCTAATCAGTTCTTCACGTAGGTAAACAGGTGGTTGTTGCTCAGAGCAAGATCAGTGTTATAAGAATGGTAGTCTAACAACTGCCAGTTAAAGTGCTGAGGTGCAAGCAGCTGTATGCAGACGTACACTGCCATGGAGGAGCACTACACTGAATGTCAGCATTCCATGCCTTTTGTTCTCAACGGCCATATGCAGTTTTTTCTTTTTCATGTGTTTTGCAATACACATTATTGTGGTCCCTTGTTGCATAAATTCCACCATCAGCACTTCTTTCATGTCCCAGAAAACAATTGCCATCAGCTTTCTGGCAGGCAGAACATTTTTTTTCATTTCATGCATCCTGTTGTGTTACAAAATACAAGGGTCATACTGAAAGTCATGAGCAACAATTTTTTGTAAAGTAACATGCTTTATTATTGACAAACCAAATACACCACCTCAATCTACAGACCTCTCTTTATTTTTCCACATAATCGCCACTTCTTTGTACACATTTCTCCCAGCGTTCTGGGAGTTTGAAAATTCCCCTTCTGTAAAATTCTGTTCCAGCCATCCGAATATATTAAAGCTATGATTCATGAAAATTCAGCTGCAGTGTGAGCTAGATATTGTGTTGCAAAATTAACAGCACAAGAAGGCAGCCCATTTACTAATGGTGAATTTGTGAAAAGACGTTTCATGTCTATGGTAGAACTCCCACTGCCCCCATGGGAAAAAAAATGAATGACATATTGGTGACACCACATTTTCACTACATTTTCTTTAGCTCTTGATGATAGCAGTGAAACATGTGAGAATGCTCAGTTGCTCACATTCATGTGACGAATCGATGCAAAATTTGTTATTACATAAGGATTGGCTGGACTTCAGTGCTTAAACGGAACAACAACTAGGAAAGGCATATTTCTGAAACTTACCAAAACTCTCAACAGTCTTCAGTTAAATTGCAAAGAACTTTATAGTGTGATCACTGATGGTGCAAGACACATGGCTGTCAAAAATTTTGGTGTTCTGAATGCACAGACACTGAAATGGAGCACCTGAATAAAAATTCTCTCATGCAGCTCTACTGCATCATTCACCAGCAAACATCATGCAACAAAATTATGAACTGAGAATCTGTCATGGAAATTGTTGTACTAACTGTAAACTTAATTTCAAAGTCTACACCCAAACATCACCAATTCCAGCAGTTTTAATCATAAACTGGGGCAGAGTATGGAGATATGTGCTGTGCTGTGCTGTGCTGTACCGAAATCACATGGCTAACTAGAGGGAAACTGTTCAAATGCCTCTCTGAAATCCAAAATGAAATTAAAATTTCTCTCACTGAAAAAGGAAAATTTAATGAGAAGTTACATTATCTAGATTGCGTATGGAATTTAGGCTGTCAGATATCACGCAGCATCTGAATGATATGAACATCAGACTGAAGGATTCTGTGACATGTTTTCAGAAATAAAATATTTCCATCAGAAACACAGACTCTTTGCTAAACAGTTGAGTGAAGGGAAACTGATCCATTTCCCTACCTAATAAAAGAATTAGTGACAGGTTAGAGTTACCGAGGAAGGAATTTCAGGCAGATTTCCAGGATATTGAGCAATACTCCAGCAACATTTAATTGATTCAGAACTCCTTCACCTTTGAAACAGAAAAAATACCTGGAATGTGTCCACCTGAACTAACTGACATGCTGACAGAAGCCTTCCATTCAAATAATTGAGTGCAATTTTACAAACATCTCTCAGGTTCAAAATTTCCTACTATATATGAACTTGCAGCAAAAACATCGACTGTTTTTGGAAGAACTCACATATGTGAGGAAACAATTCCAAGAATGAAATTTGTTACATCAAAATTTTGCCCAGAATGACTAAAGACCATTTGCATTACTGTTCACACATATGTCACAAACTTCCCAATATACTGCAATCCTTTCATTAAAGTTAAGATGGAATACCAAGAGTTTTCATTTGTTCAAGCACAGATTGTTTTGAGTTTCTGAATTTATAAGCCATCTGTATTTTAGTGCTACTAAATCAAACAGTAAGAAAACTGAAGCTAATGTTGGTGTCGATCAGTATTTTACAGTCTCACGTGCAACACTATGTTCTATAAAATTTATTAAAAGTTATTCACTTTTAAAAGTTTAATACATTTGAGAACAAGACATGAAGCACAACACACAACAAGAGGGAACACAACCCACCAAACCCAAACACATGCTCATCGAGAGAACTTACCATATTTAGGCATGTATAGGCCGCGTGCGTGTATAGGCCGCAGCACAATTTTCAGACAGAAATTATAGAAAAAATAATTTTCTTGGAATATTATTTCAGGAGTATTACACCCTGTATTACTAATTATGAATATATTTTTTTAAATGAAGTGTGATTTCGAATATAAGCCGCACCCCAGTTTTCCTCTTGAATTTTTGGCAAAAAATGTGCGGCCTATACATGCGTAAATATGGTATATATTAACAACAGAAGAGAGCAGATTCTTCACCTAATAATTTTAATATTTAATGATGACCAACACTGGTCAAAACATGTAGTGATGGACTTTTAAACCTTTAAAGTGAATAACTTTTAATAAATTTTATAGAACACAGTGCTGCACACGAGACTGTAAAAAACTGAACAACACTAAGTGAAAAGTGTAACAGGATGATACAATATAATATTATGAAGCCAAATGTATTTACAAGTATCTTGTAGCTGTGCAGTCAAGAGACAAAAGTCACATATCTAAATATATGTCTCACAGCTAATTCAGTCTTATACTGATCTGCTGCTATTCTCTTAATTTTGTAGCAGTAATTACTTCTTTAAAGTTCCAAAGCTTTTGGAAAGAACAGCATATTTAACCAAGAAGGGACAAAGGAGGCCTATTCAAGCCATTTTGCTGCAAAATCCATGTAGCCCACTTATATCTCACTTCTAGACACTGAGGCTTGCTCTTACAAAACGGTTACTGTCCCCTGATCTAATGAAGTGATACAGAACACAGCTGCCAGTGTCTTTTATGTGGCTCACTGAATCAAATGATATAGGACACATAAATGTACAAGGTGGTTCAAATATGACCAGGACTGATCTATGTGTAAACAAGCCGCACTGCGCAGCAGCTGTGCGACCTTGAGAGAGTGAAGCCACAACCTCCACCCTCCCTCTTGTTCAGTCCTGTCTGGCGGTTGCTAGAGTGATGAGTGAACAGAAGGTACCGCGGAGCATGGAACAACGCATTGTGATCAAATTCCTTGTTGGAGAAAACATCCCATCCACTGAAATTCACCACAGACTCCGACAACAGTATGGGGAAGAGTGTCCCTCACGGACCCGTGTGTTTGAGTGGTGTAAGTGCTTCAGAGAGGGCAGAGAGCGCGTGGAGAATGAACCACATGATCGTCGCCTGCGAACATCCATCACCAAGCCAAACATTGATCGTGCGGACGTGCTTATTCGTGAGAATAGGCACATCACTTTCGAGGAACTTGGAGCAATGCTGTCCATCAGTGTTGGTAGTGTAGAAGACATTGTGAAATACCACCTGCACTATCGCAAGGTGAATGCATGGTGGGTACCACGCACTTTGACGGATGTGAACAAAATGGTGGGCATGCAAGCTGCCAGTCATCTCCTACAGCAGTTTGAAGACGAAGGTGATGCATTTTTGAAGTCTATAGCAACCACCAATGAAACATGGGAGCACTACTTCATTCATGAGTCCCAGCAGTCATCAGGCGAGTGGCGGCATACCAGTTCTCCCAAACCCAAGAGAGCGCGGAGGAGCCCTTCAGCAGGAAAAGTGATGGCAATGTTCTTCTGGGACTGGCAGGGGATTATCCATGTAGACTTTCTGACAGATGCCAGAACAGTCAAACCTCCTGGCAATAGACATGAAGGAAAAGGTCTGATCCAAGCGGAAGACAGGTGGAGAGCAGGTAGCCTTCCTTCAAGACAATGCACGCCCCCATATGGCCAGAACAACAATGGAAACCCTCCAGAAACTGAAATGGAACCTTCTGGCACATCTGCCATAATCCCAATTTGGCACTAAGTGATTTCTACCTACAACGACGCCGTCATCCAGACTGTTCAGGAGTGGATACGCCGCCAACCACAAGCCATTTTTGAAAAGGGCATAAGGATGCTTCCAGAATGTTGGAAAAAATGTGCTGACTCCGGAGGGGAGTACGTTGAAGACTGACATGTGCAAGTAAGTGTTTGGCAATTATGGTTTTTAAAAAGAAAATCAGTCCTGGTCATATCCGAACCACCTTGTATATGGTTATATACACTTTCAGTGATGCTCAATGTGGATGAGTCCATATATAAGGAACTCATCTCCATCAGGTCATTCTCTGTTGAAATTCTGTCAGCATATTTCCATTTCAAAAACCTTCAGCTCATGTAAAAGCCTTAGTTCTTTCTTGCTGTCTTACCCATCTTCACTGCCCAACATTTATTACTTTGGGACTAGAGCAGACAAAAATTAAATTATTGTGCTTTTCCAACAAAGGAAGGGATCGTTTTGATTTATGAGACAACCATCTGAGTCAGTATATTTCTGCCTGTTTTGCTGACTTATTGGTTAAGGAGCCAGGACAGACCTGAACAGCTAATGCTGCCATAGCAGACTGGACTTGATGAAAGTTATTCACATACTTCCTTCTTAATGCTCACAGAGTGGCTAGTGTTACAGTAGTGTTATATCAGTCTAAACCTCAAAATATTGGGTCTAAGACGATGTTCCCAACAGTAATGGTGGGGGTAGGATGGGAAGGTGTCCATAAACTCATCTGTACTTTCACTACAAATCAGACTGGGACTTTCAGGCAAGTGATTTAAGAATATTTCAGCTGTTGCAGCTGGACTTTAGCTACAGTTTTCAGTAAACTCTTGTACAGTACACTATGCCTGTTCTTTGAGACCCTGTGAGTATAATTTATACGTATATTGAATTGTTCAGAACAATTGCTGACCCCTTTGAAGCATAGAAACTACTTTATAACTGTAAATCACTGACTTATACTGCAGTCTTGAACTTCTGTCTAAATTTAAAGTAGGATTTATGCTAACTCTTGTGTCTTCCAGAATATAATAATCTGAACCTGCAACAGAAGGCACCCATTTATGCAAGTCTGTTCAGAAACACTTATCTCTGGTGGGCAAGCCTTCTCGTTTATGAAAATAAGCAAATCTAAACTGAACCACTGAAAGATAAAATCTTACATCAATCCTTTGACTTGCCACAACAAGTACATCACACCTGACCTGAAATGACTGGCATCTGCAGTGCAGGCTCAGCAGTCACATTAGTAAGTTGTTGTTATAATTACTTGTAAACATTTTAATTTCTATCTATATTAACTTTTTACAGTTACACTACATCTTCTATAGGCGCGTGAAGAATTAAAATCAGCCTTCTACAGAAGTATTTCCTACTGTCAAGAGAAAATAATAATTAGATTGTGCTTATAATGTCCATCTTGTGCAGCCCACAGACTAAACAGCTTCACATATGATGAGATAGAAATGATTTGGAAGAAAGTCGCTATGGCCTAATCAAGGCACTATCCCAGCACTTCCCTGGAGAAACTGAGGAAAAACACAAACTATGTCAGGCTAGCTGATGTCCCAGCCAAGATTCGAACCAAGCATCCCCTATATACAAGTTAAAAATGTTCCTGCTAGACCATCATGCTCATTCCCTCATCATTCTTTCTACATACAAGGTGCCAAAATTCCAGAGTGCAGCACTGTGCACATGATCTTATCTTTAGACAGACATTTGGTACTTATGAAGTACTACAAAGAGACAACTGCAATCCAATAGTGGAACTTCGCTTAACGAGCACCTATCATAATGAGTAATTCGCATAACAAGCAAAACAAATTGTAAAAAAAATGACTCGCTTAACAAGCGACGTTTCGCATAACGAGTGACGAGAGGATCAGTCCCAGATAGTGCACTTGCTACATCAGTCTGTGTTTAGCACTCGTTCCGCTAGCATCTTAGTGTCGCTTGTGATCACACATTTTTCCAAACTTGTGTTCAGACATATTATTTGTAATTTTTTTGTGTGCAAAGTTTAATAACCCTTGCAAAAATGTCCCCAAAGAAAAAGCCGCAAAAAGACAGCCATAAGAGAATAAAAATAACCGTAGAAATGAAACGTAAAATCGTTGAAAAGCAAGAACGAGGTGTGAGCGTGGCTGATCTAGCACGCACATACAATCTGTCTACATCAATGATCTGACTATCCTCAAGAACAAGGACAAGATTAAGGAGATAGATGTTTCAAAGGGACTGTGACAAGAATATCTACGCAACGGTTACGTACTCTCAACGATGCTGAAAGGTTGCTCCTCATATGGATAAACGAAAAGGAATTGCAAGGCACAGAAGAAAAGATTAAGATGATTTACGCTCCTTAACAATGTATATAGCCCAACCAACAAGCTGGAGGACCACCCCCTTTTGCCTGTCCAAAATTGCTTATTCAATATATTCCCAGCTTCCCTCCATACCTGGAGGGCGTCTTCTCCATTTGCAACCTGAGTACATGCCATGCCGTGGTGACAAGGGACCCACAAAACATGGCCTAAACGATAACATCAAATAAAATAATACATGGAGGGTGGGAATATATCAGATGAAATGATTTAATTAAACATGCTGGCAAAAGTTTGGGTCAAGTTGTGGATGCAGCTATTTATTGCCCCCATCATGCCATACAATCCAGCTTGTAGCATCACATCTGAAGTTCCACTCATTCTCTTCTTTCTGCTAGAAACTTTCCACAAAAAGGTTAAAGTAAATTAAAAAAGGGTAAACCTATCCCTGCAACAGGCCATGGAGGTCCATAGGTCTGTGAAATGCCAAGACTCCCACACTTTGTAGACAAACAGCTCACAGATGGCTGTGACGCTGTCAGCCTTACACACCAGCAGCACTTTACCCCCCAGAAGATGCCTGGTACTCATTTCTGTCAGAGGCTGAATCGACCCCCAGGGCCACAGTGTGGCTAGAATTGAACAATCCGATGACCTCATTTGGAACAGAACCCGTGACCTTCCGGCTTGTAGCTTAGTGCCTCAACCAACTATGCTACTCATGCCCCTCCACACAAAGAGTTGAATTCTTTTGCAGATACATGTAATGAACAATGCTACTGAAACATACCCCTTCTGTGCCTTTACTGAACAACAAATCATCAGAACAGTCTGCATACCTTGTTTTAAAAGGGGCATGAAAGATGAAACTCTTACTAGCTTCTATGAATATAACACACATATTACATAACACATCTAAGACAAAAACTTCATGTATGGTACAACTGTGAACACTACTGGATAATCTAAAAATAACACAGCCAACAATTATCAAACTTCAAGTGAACCACAAAAAAGCCTAGCTTCTGCTGTTACTGGTGACATCACATGTTAGCATCACTGCATAAAGCATGCTGTGACCTAAGGGAGTAAAGTGGACTTTATGAGAAGTGCTTATCATTATAGGATAACAAATAGTATAGCTATAACACCACCTACGATTCAATCTATTATTTTTCTGATGCAGTTAAAATCAACAAAGCTGCCAAGGAACAACATTCTTAGGAAAACCGAATATCTACGTTTCCTTCTGCCTGCATATTAACAAAATATGTTGAGAACTGAGATTCTAAAGCAAAGAAAGAGAAAAAATGTTGATGGGACATATGTAACACTTTCTGCCCATACAAATTACAAGACCGCCTTCCTTCACCTAATGAAATATATAACGTCACTGAATCCACTATTTTTAATTCCCCAGACTCTCTTACTTTTTCATAACCCAACAATGCACATCTTTACTTCAATGTAATGATTGTGTGTGGTTATTTTACGATGGTCAGTAGCTACACTACATAGGGAATGGTACGATGCGTGATATATTAGAATACAGTCGTGGCCTACTCCATACACTAACCAAGCATTTGCCTCGAGTGGCTGAGGAAGAATAAGAAAAACCTGTCACAAAATCAGATGTCCCGACTGAGAATCGGGCAGGGCACTTCCTTAGAACGCGTCTCAGCGTTACCACTTCGCCTAACCTGGTAATATGCCCAACATAAACCCGACACCATGGCACTGTCATCAAAAAAATACGCCTGTCATTACACAAAATACACACGTCTAACTGCAATTCAATAAGGGCAACACTTACCTATGAGATTTTGTAGCGTTTCCTGATCAACGGACACTGTACCATCATTGTTTACAATTATGATTAGGGTATTGTCCGATTTGTGGTCGTCTGTAGTATCAGCCACAAATGTGCTTGACATGATGAAGCAACTAGAATGGAATGACTGTTTCAGATTCAAACACACGTGGAACACCACAACAAAATAAACTTTAGTCTGGAAGTTGCCTCAGAACGTCAACAGTTTTGCGCATGACTGTACCTTGATCACGACCGGAAAACTCGCTATCAGATCGACTTTAAACGCATTCTCTAGGTAATTTCAATGAAAAATAACCACTCTGTCTACTTACTCATTTGATTATGGATGACATTAAATCAGAAGAAAGATCCTAAATTAACACTGAACCACTGTAACAACACAATCAGCCATATTGGATTTTACCGCAACAAAGCGCAGCCAGCGGCCAACCTTGAATGAATCAGGTTGAATTTAACGCACACGAGCAAAAATTATCTTTAGACGAATGCCTTATTCTGTTCTTCAATGTATGAGGAACATCCATAACAACATTAATGCTTGATTCTCAAGACTATTAAGCTCAAAAAGGGGTGGAAAATGCGCAACTGCATCTCATCTTTCCTATCATCTCACCCCCACTCATGTTGGTTGTGCAAGTCCCATCATGCATCGGACTATGAACAGAAGCAAAGATAAGTCTCGATAAGTTTGATGTTGTTTGGGGTCATACTGTTTTGCTATGAAATTCAATATGTTTACTGTGTAATATTTATGTTACTAGAATTATGGAGTTATAGTCTGTATGGATTTTTAATATGTATAGGAACACACATGACTGGTATTAGAAACGTTTATACGTGGCTTACGAGTTTAAAGCACGAACCCCCCGTTGCTGATTCTCATCTAAATGCGAATTAATGCATAAATTGTTTTATGGTCCTAATGTGTAGAATGCTGCATTAAGTAAACAGACTATGTAATTGAAATTAAGTGAGGATAAAAATTATCTCTTGCTGAGACATATTTCATTAATAAACTGACCACGTGCAATTTTCTAATGTTCGCAGTTTCACTGCGTACCACTAGAGTGTACGCAGGTAGGGAAGGTCTGCAGACCAGCTCAGTGCAGAACGGTAGTTATCGTACTGATCGTACTTACTAGCGGCAGAATTGAACGGATGTGAAGGCACGGTTGAAGAAGAGAGGCAAAGATGAGCTTCACAGTTACTCTGTCAAATCACTAAGAGACCAAGAGCGACCAAAAGGAACAGAGCAGAAAGCCACTTTGAATGAGACTAATTGGAAACTCGTAAACCTCGTAAAGCAAATAGACTTGAAAGGATTCTGACGATGGTGTATACTGTACTTCTTTTGGCTTATTTTGGACTTCACCCATCGTCTGGTATGTAAAAGACAAAAGGACAAAAAACCACGACGTTTCGGAGACTGGATCTGTCTCCGTCTTCAGGTGGATAGGGAAGGATAAACCTACTCAGTTGGGCCCCTTAGAAAGAGCTAGTTTCAATCACTGGTCCAGTGATTGAGACGGATTGAGACCTGAAGACGGAGACAGATCCAGTCTCCGAAACGTCGTGGTTTTTTGTCTTTTCGTCTTTTACATACCAGACGATGGGTGAAGTCCAAAATAAGCCAAAAGAAGTACTCATAAAGCAAGCTTAAGTAGACTTAATATTGTGTCCTTGGCAGAATGCACTTGTGGTGACAAGTTGCAAACGGAGTAACGTATTTTCTGTGATTGTAAACTGTACGAGGTCCAATGAAGGACATTTTGTCTGAGAACAACATAAAAGAATATCCAAAGTCACAGAGTTCTTAAGGCTAGAGGAAAAAGATATTTGCAAGGCGGCTCTTACTTCATAAACAAAATCCCCAAATATATTTAAAAAAACTAAAAGAAGTACAAAATATTAATGGTGTATTCCTACAATTAAGAGTCACGTTCAAAAAATATGGGGTAACCACTATGATCGAATGAAATGTTTATAAGTGTTGCTATATATATTACTTAAAAATATACACAGACTATAACTCTGTAATTCTAGTAACATAAATATTACACATTAAACACACTGAATTTCATAGCAACACAGCATAACTCAAAACAAAAGCATACTTCTGTTCACTTCTGTCTGATGCATAATGGGACTTGCACAACGAACACAAGTGTGAGGAGTGTGGGGTTGGGGGGTGAAATGTTGGGAATGAAGAGATGCAGTTGCGCATTTTCCACCCCTCCTTGAGATTAATAATTTTGAGAATCAAGCATTAATGTTGTTGTACAGAGCTACAGAGGGCCAGATGGGCATTTCATATGCCACTGTTATATATACATTTATTTTTTCAAAAGAATTGTAGTAATTAGCGTAATAGCAATCTGTGCTGTACACCGGTTAAGAAGTTTGTAGTGTAGGTTCTAAAGGGTTGTGACTATGGTGTAACATACAGAATTACAGGGTTTTTGGACTTTTTCCATTGTCCGGTATTTTAGAGAATAGAAAACGCGATCTATGTCCATCTTCAGGTGAAGGAGGGAGAAGACACCTACTCAGTTGGGCCCCTTAGATAGAGCTATTCTCAATCACTGGAGAACCCCTGTCAGATTTACATAGCTTGTAATGGCTTTTTTCACTTAACTACTAATCTTTGCAATTGTAATTTAAATGCCCGATCTGCAGTGTATTTTAATGTTATATACATAGAATTAATGGTATTTCATTTTCTCATATGTTGAATTATGAACTGATCAGTGAATAATTGTAAAGAATGTGGAAGTGGCCATACTACAGCTCCGCTATTTGCTTGTATGCACTGAGAAAAACCAATGAATACTTGAGTTGGAAGAACTAGTCTCCAGCTTGAGATCTGGCAGAATTTTTGCTCTGTAACTTTTTGTTCCCAGTTAACGCCATAGGAAAGTACATAAGCTTAATCATAGCCTCAAACAGTATATTTAAAAACTTCGTTTCAAATGTTCCTGTGGGTTAAGTGAAGTTTAAATTGTAATGGTGGTAAACAGATTCCATTTTTGTTGCCAAAAAGGATTCTTTGTAGTTCTAGGATAAATGTGCAAAATAAAGAACTGTTATTTCAATGCCCAGCCAGTTACATTTTGTACCTCATTCTTTTCAACAAAATATGTAGCAGGATTTGGTTTGCATAATTAATCATAATGATTTATTTTCATAAAATAAAAGTATTACGAACTCCATAGAGCAGAATCGTACTGATTGTGTGCTAAGGTACCAAATGCCTGCCTTCTGTGGGTTCTGAAGTGTGCCTTCACATGAGCCAGATGGAGTGATTGTCCTCACACTTTCTTTCTTTAAAATCAATTTTCATGGAGGGCCCTTGTGAAGACAGTAATGAACCTTCAGGTTCCATAAAATGCTGAGAAATTCTTGAGTAGAATTGGTGGCTCATCCAGAAGGGCTCAGCTCCATGACAAAGTGATTCATACTTGGTGAAGAGAATAAACTATGAAGAGCTCACACAGGGAAATATGGATGGATATAAAGACAGGGCCAGGACTCAACAACTAACGAGGTGTGCAACACGGTAAAATTATCTTACAAACTGTAGCAGGGATCTCCACTTAATAACCCCTACCAATTTTAAACTTTCACAGTGGTTAATTACTGATGTTAATTATGTTTCTGGGCTGTCACACTATGCATGTGGGCACTGTTTCAAATGTATGGGCTTCCCATATCTTCAGGGTCAAAGTGTGGAAGGTGAGTAAGTCTGCGTATCTATAGGAACCTGTTTCATAAAACACTGGGGAGGGGCAGGTAGTGTGTGGACTGGTGCTTCATCTGGTGCAACAGTGACGGTGCACCAGCAAAGTTGTGCAGCTGATAGGAAATACCAGGAACAGCAGCAGTTTAATTTAAACTCATTGAGGTTCGGACCCAACGGAGTAGGTGTCTTCCCCTTCACCTGAGAATGGGAACAGATCTATTTTCCGAAACATTGTGTTCTATAATGTTTTGGAATACTGGAGGAAGGACAAAGTCCAAAAACGAAGTAATTCTGAGTGTTAATACTATATGTCTCTTTTCAATTTCTTAAAATGTAATGAATTAATTTAACTAACAGATTTTGAAATTTATACTGGCATTGTAGTTTTATGCAAGTCCATCATCATTTGTACATTTTTTACATATCATCCAAGAGTGGCCTATATGGCCTATATGCTGTGAGTGAAATAACAAACACATTTGTGACAGAAAAACATATTCATTTTTATTTGATCTATAACTTAACACACAACAAATGTGATATATTTATATGAATGTTATATGATAATTCTCAAGCATATATTTGGAAATCTTTTACTCAGTTTTGCACAGGTTCTTGAAGTACAAAGAATCAAATAACATTCCAGTGGCTAAAAATCAGTATGAAATATACCAGGTGGTAAAAAAAATGACTCGCTTAACAACTTCCAAAGAAACTGTTATGTATCACTTCCAAACAAATTTTTTAAGAAGTTACTTCTATCTTCAACTCCACCTGCCATGTTTTCAGATTTTTGTCCATTATCATGATATATTTCTTTATCTGTTTTTCTCTGATGGTACTGTGTTAAAAAGCTGCTCAACCTTGATGCACTTTTTAAGTCTTGTAACTTATCTCTTCTCTTACGAAGTCTTTCACTTTTTTCAGTGTTATGAGAAATAATGTTAGCTTCCCTTTTAGCTTGGGCTATCTCAGTGCGAAGGCGCTGCTGATGAACTGCGCGTTCATATGCAAGTCTCTCATTCAAATGAACCCATTTAAACCTGTAACACAAGCAGTGATTATGAAAGATTTGAAGTTCTCATGGTTGTTGACTATGAAGAACGGTGTCTTCTCGGTAAGATTTACCAGAGCTTCATAAAATCACATGACCTCCATTTTCCAGGTTGAAGAGTGAGACAAGAAAGTAGGCTTTACAGGCTAGCTGCTTCCTTGCTCAACATACTCTTTGACCCTGAAGATGGATACAGTACACTCCTCCAAAATGTCGGCAAACTTCTACCAGACTACATGGCATCATATATCAGAAGAGCATACTCTTCAGTGATTATGAAACTTTACACAACTCTTGGGTCTTCTAAATTTCTGATCTCTAGAAATTGTGGATCCTTTCAACGTATTGTTCCATTATAGAGTTAATGCTCAGTTACATTTAAGCACCAAAATACTTACATTAAAGATATTGTAGTATTCATATAGAGCAGACAAAGTGAGCATTGAGTTTGAATGTGCAGCAATGTGATAGTGACCTAGGAGTGAGTGTCGTCTGTTAGACTGGTGATACAGTGTGCAAGTATGTAGGATGTGCCCACATCTAAATGTTCCAGCCTCTCATGGCCATCCTCAGGCAACTGTTCATTTGTTGAAGTTGCTACCCTGCATTAGTTCTAAGTTAAAATAGTCCAGTGTTATTGCATTTTCATCATTCTCATTAAAACACATTTGCTTGAGAACATCACTCTTTATCTTTTCTTGAACTACCTTCTACTTGCAGTATCCATGTTTTTTTTTGTGTTCTTTTGTTTGGCCCATATTAATATCTGTGTGGTGTTATCACTGTTACTTTATGTGCCTCATTAGTACATATGTACCCATACAGTTGCTCTACTCGAGTGGATGTCACTGAGGAAGAGGGTGCTAGTAAAGATAAAGGATGAAGTTCCCAAGCAAATGTATTTTAATGTGAACAAAGAAAATGCAATAACATACAATATTTTAACTTAAAAACTAATGCAGTGTAGCAACTTCAACAAATGAACAGTTGCCTGAGGATGGCCATGAGAGGCTGAAACATGTTCACCATGAGAGACTTTGTGTTAGTGATTTGTTCAACAGTGTGCTGAGCCCCTTTCTTTGACAGTTTTTTTCTTCTTCAGATGAGGCAGGTTTTGGTAGAGATGGCATAAATTTTTCACAACCACCACACGTGGGCAGAGGACAATCCTCATAGTGTCCTCCAATCCAGACACTGGTAACAGTGCAGCATTAATGTCTTGGCAGGCGACTACTATGAAGATTTCCTGTTAAAATCTGCCAAGTATACTAGATGTACCAGTGGTGGTCAGAGTACACGTGTAATTTATGCATGATGGTGCTTCAGCAGATTTCAATTGTGATATGCACGTCTACAACAATACCTATCATAACTGATGGACAGGTAGAGGAGGACTCACTACACGCCTCCCACACTCACCTGATTTGAATCTTCTGGAATTCTACTTGTGAGGGCACTTAAAAGCCCTTGTGTATTCAGCTCCTGTTCATAATGTGGAGACATTTAACCAATTCACTGTGAACACCTGTCAGACTGTGCAAAAGTATCCTGGGATCTTTGAACAGGTTTGCCAGTCCATGATAAGACATACCAAAGCATGTATTGAGTCTTATGGAGGACATTTTGAGCACCTGTTGTTTGAATTATATCCAAGAACACACACACACACATAACTAGTGTTTTAGGAATATTATTTTAATGGACTGTAAATGCATCCTTTCAGTGCTGTAACTCAGAAAGGTAAGTGTCTGTGGTCCCACATTTATATAAACTTGTCTTCTTGTTTTTGTATTTGGAACTCATCGCCAAGTATGTCCCCACATTTCAGATTCACTGTGCATACATGCACGCAACATTTTTATACATCACATACCTGGAAGTGACATGTGCAGTGAAACAATCGATGAAAGACATTTACCTGAAGATGGCTGTATACAGCCAAAATGTCATAAACATGCATAAAACATGAACCAGGTGGTAAAAGCCACATTCCACAACTAAACAGTTATATTACATGGCTGCTTTACATACAAATATATAAAAGAAGTGATTTAAATTCATCTAACCTAACCTGTCCCAAAAAGTAGATATCCTGGAGAAGTAAAGGGAAGTCATCTGGGAGCCTCCTGAAAATCCTTTGGCT
Source organism: Cryptotermes secundus (assembly GCF_002891405.2). Classification (NCBI taxonomy): domain Eukaryota; kingdom Metazoa; phylum Arthropoda; class Insecta; order Blattodea; family Kalotermitidae; genus Cryptotermes; species Cryptotermes secundus. The sequence goes on along the minus strand of NW_019733845.1, from coordinate 648,183 downwards.
GGTCAGACAAGAGGGACATATTCTGTTCATGTCATCTTGCACTGTATGCACTTGAACTCGCGGATTTTCTGGAGGCTCTAAAATGACATCCCTATATATATATATATATATGACCAAATATGAGAACACATATTTATATTATACTACTAAATTAAAGCATCTGTTGGTATAAAATGAAATTATATCACAATATAGTATGAGGAAGAAGCATGAATTCTAGTGATTGATGTTGTCAACAGAGTTAATATTTTCCTTCTAATTTGTTATAATTGGATTGACAACTTGCACTTTTTTGCAAAAGGCCTTATTTATTATTTTATATTTTTATATATTTTATTTACTGACAACTTGTATTGTTTTCCAAGAGGCTTCATTTATTATTACTTTGTACTTTAGATTTTACATATTACATTTAATGTGTATCTGTATTTTATTGCATGTGACTGTTTGTCTCTGACATGATATATGACAATTTTTATATCCAGCCCTATGGGGTGACTGTTGGATCAAAGAAATGTATTAAAAAAAAAATAAAAAAATGATCACCATGCTGTGACGT
>NW_019733845.1:614921-646961 GCF_002891405.2 Cryptotermes secundus | reverse complement strand
GACAAAACAAGACAATCATTCCATTCTGAGGGGTATGGTTGTGGTGTGTTTTTCAATTCAATTCAATTTTATTTCATCCATGAATCATTATACATGATATGGGACAAGTCAAAGATTAATATTAATACTAATAATAAATAGTAATAAGAATATAATAATAATAATAATATAGTAACACAGAGATAATAATATGACAGTATAATTAGTCTTGAAAACAGTTTCTGTGGTCTTAAATCCTCCATATGTCCTATTGTACCTTTACTGGTGGTAATGCCTATGGAGATTTGATGGAATGAGGATTTGACATGGAAAGACTCCTTCATCCTTTCCACAATGTTTTATACATGCAGTCTTCTGAATCAAAGCTGCTGACTAGTGCCACTTCTACAGCGAATATTTAAGTGCCTGTGTTCATGTTCCATATTTTATAATTACATGCTCAGGTGGAAGTCTGATATTTGGAAAATTCTCTTTGAATTTATGGATTCTGCTGAATTCTTTTCTTATGTTTGAAAGTACCAAAGCCATATTTTGTAAAATCCAACAAATTACTTAAACTATTCTGTAGTATGCACGACCCAAGTAAATCAAGTGGGCAAGTTTTGAATAAAATACTTTACTTAAATTGTACTAATGTCAATGCCTTTGCTTTATTTTACCAGCTCCTTACTCTTTACTAAACAGACACACACTACTGAATCTAGTTTATATGTTATGGGTATTTCATTAACTGAAACTTGTGCAGTGAGAATTCAAATATAACAAACAATGAATGTAGTATGTTACCTTGGATTCTCATGTCTTCCACACTTCTTTCTTATACAGTATACATCTCTCCTGTGCTACTTCTTAGAACAGTTTTCAATAACACTATATTCGACATTAAGCAATCTGAGATACTCGCAGCATCATAAAATAAATCACAAAGAAAATAAATAATACTATATAAAATGTGGTGGCACACGGTAGTGCAGTTGGTTGAGGCACTATGCTACAAGCCAGAAGGTAGCGGGTTTGATCCCCGTTGAGGTCTTGGATTTTTCAATTGACCTAATCATTCCAGCCACATTATAGTCCTGCGGTCAACTCAACCCCTAACAGAAATGAGCACCAGGAATCTTCCTGGGGGTAAAGGCCAGCTGGCACATAAGCCTGCAAACCTCACAGCCATCTTTGAGCCAACTGTCTAGAAAGTATGGGAGCCTCAATGTCTGTGGGCATCCACAACCTGTTATGGGGATAGCTTCACCTTACCTTTATCTTATATGAAATGTGAACTCATGTTATGAACACTGAAATTATATGATTATGTACTGTGTATACATATATACGAAATGAAACAGATAACATGGCCGACTTGAAAGAACTACATTTGTCTTAGCTTTGAAGACCTGAAGAAAACAATGACAAATCGTAAACCCTCAACATACAAGCTGGTTGCGTTACTGTTTCTGCTAACCTACTCAATAACACACTTCTTGCTGGGTGCAGATTAATATCGCATAATATCTGTGGTTTAGCAACAACTACGACGCCTCACTAATTTGATATTACATGCTATATAGTTACTGGCTAGAAGTATTGACATGATAAAATCATTCTTTATACGCATGCCAATACTTTCCACACTCCCAATCTACTGCTTACATTTACTTTCACTCGGGCTGTGCTAAAGTTAGATTTTCCACTTAGGACACAGTGGATAATTAAATGATTCCTTGCCTGTATCCGCTGGTTGAAGAAATACGCGGCCAATATTACCGTACAGGCTAAAAATTTCTCGTATTTTCGTTACATTCATATGAGGTGGTAATGTCGAAATGTATATTATGCCACATTTTCGTTTTTTATTCGTAACAGCACCACTAACACGTCTGTGTTCCATAATTTGTCTACTTAAACCATTTTCACTCATTCTAGCCACGCCTGATAATTAAAGTTCTACAGCTTCTTTACCACTTCCAGTGTTTCTAACCTCATAAATCCAACAAACGCACAAACGGGCAGCACGTTCCTACAGTTACTTATGAATCGAAAAATCGCTGACGCCCCTGACAGCAGAGAACGGCAGAGAACGTCACAAAGGTCACGAAGTAATAGGAGCTTCGCACCCTCTCCGCCCGAGCGCTCATGACCGCTCATGACCACGATAACAACAACCATTGTACAAATTCTACAATTCCCTTCCAATCTACTAGATATCCAACCAGCGCCGGATTCACACACATCTTGCGCCAAATAAATCTACACCTACGCAAAACATTAAAGTGAACAGACCTGAGACCACTTCACATTATACCTGCTACTCACGTTCCGTGGTTTCTAAAACGGATCGCTAAGCTTGCTGCACCCCTTGTCTTGGCCCTGACACAACAGCAACAAAGCATTTATACTTACTTACTCAAGGAGCTGAGCCCTTCTTGAGGAGCCGCCAATTCTGCAGCTACTCAAGAATTTCCCAGCATTTTATGGAACCCGAAGGTTCATCATTGTGTTCACAAGAGCCCTCCACTGGTCCCTATCCTGAGTCAGATCTATCCAATCCATACCATCCCATCCTATCTCTCTAAGATCCATTCTAATATTGTCCACCCACCTACGCCTTGATCTTCCCTGTGGTCTCTTTCCTTCTGGCTTTCCAACAAATATCCTATACGCATTCATCGTCTCCCCCGTTCGTGCGACATGACCTGCCCACCGCATCCTCCTTGACTTGATAATTCTAATTATACTTGGAGAAGCGTACAAGTTATGAAGCTCCTCATTATGTAGTTTTCTCCAAAATCCTGTCACTTCATCTTTCTTCGGTCCAAATATTCTCCTCAAACACCCTCAGTCTATGTGCTCCCTTAATGTCAGAGACCAAGTTTCACACCCATACAGAATTCACAAACAAAATTATAGTTTTTTATAATCTAATGTTTATGTTTTTGGACAGCAGACGACAAGACAAAAGGTTCTGGACTAAATGGTAGCAAGCATTACCCGAGTTCAATCTCCTCTTAATTTCCTCCTGAATCAGGTTTCGATCTGTTATGTCATGATTTTGCCCTGTATTTTGGTGACGAGACAACAAGATATACTTAGTTTTCTCTGTGTTCACTTCTAGCTCAACCTCCTTACTTGCGTCAAATAAAGTTTGTGTGTTCTTCGTTATAGTATCTACATTATCACCCAGTAGATTCACATCAACGGCATAGACTAACAGCTGATGTGTCCCGTTTAATTTCAGTCCCACCTGGTTTCCCTGAACCTTCCTAATGGCATATTCTAAAGCAAAGTTGAAAAGGAGTGGCGATAAAGCATCTCCTTGTTTTAGACCATTCTGGATAGGAAATTTATCAGACAAATGGTAAACAGCAGACAGCGCCTGGAGATTTCTCGCCACCATTAATTTCTTTTTAATTCGCTTAGTTGGGGCTGGAGTACAACTGGGTCTACTCGGCACAGCGGCCACTGATTGGCCTATTGTAGCCCAAACCGGGTGATCATGATGATAGAGAATTTTGGTGGAATGAAGATTGGCAGGAGAAACCGAAGTATTCGGAGAAAACCCGCCCCAGCGCCACTTTGTCCACCACAAATCCCAGTTGACCAGACCCGGGATCGAACCCGGGGCGCCGCGGTGGGAAGCCAGCGACTAACCGCTTGAGCTATGGCGCGGCACAGGCATTAATGTAAATGCTGGAGTCATATTTCCGTGGTTGTATTATAATATGTGAGAGGGTTAGGGACTTTATCCGGTAGTTTAGGTCGGAGGACCTCGTGTCAGTGCTAGAGACGACCAGAAATTGTCCCGTCCATGTCAGTATTCAATAATCAGTACTCAGAAGCACCGTGTATAGTATTTATTGGCATCCATTTTCTCATCCACGCCTTTTTGTTATTGTCTCCTCATAAAATGTTCTCTGTAGCTCCATATACAAATTACAGATACTAGTATGTTTCTACAGCTCTTCACATGATCGTGATCCATTTTGTTACTAATAACACATGACACTAACTACTATTTTTTTTTTGTAGACAGCCACTTGAATAACAACTAGCTTGTACAAAAATCGGGCTGTTAACTAGTTGTATTAGTAAACACGTATAACAAGGCGTAAGGAACGCAGAGTGTTACAAAAATTGAAAGTGCAGGCAGCACTTTAACAGTATTGTATCATAATTGCACTCTACTGTGATAGATACCGTCATGAGAAATGAAGGATTCGAGAACACAGTGCATTAATATGGATCTACAACGAAGGATACGTCGTCATAATATAAATGGCTTTATGCTTTAAAATCCTCAATGATAAATATAAAATGAAAATGCTACAAAGACAAACTCACTTTCGTAAGAAGTTGACCCACGCGCCAAGTGTCTTCCCGGGATCCTCGTTATGATCATAAGCTGTGCTCTTCATGCTTAAATTTCATCCGTAATTATCCGTGTTCTGTGTCCCTATCATGGGTCCCAAACAAGTGAAAATGCCACACACTATAAAAACGACCGTCTCTTTCATTATTTACTCGTACTTTCGTTTAAAAGATCGTTTCGCTAGTATTATAGTAGTCACGAAAAACGATTTAAAATGGATGTAAGTCTTCGTGTAAACGGCTTATTTACAGCTGAAATAATCGGGGCATTTAAATAATCCTTTCCTTCATCATGTTTCATAATAATAGTTCCAGCGGTTCTCGAACTGAAAGATAGCTGGATTCAAACTCTCGTGCTCGCATACGCCTTAACCACTCGAACTTGTAGAAAAAGCAGACGGAAGGTTTGCTAGCTTATTGATCAATAGGCTTACGTCACAGTAAAGCTGTTGTGACAGAAATCTATTTTTGCGTGGCTAAATAACTTCTAATGGATATACACGTATAAATGGCAGCGCATTTCAAATACGTTACCATAGAAGTGAAGGAATTTACTCGTACTCTTCCCATGAATACACTACCGGGATATGATTTCTAGCCTTAAAATTTAGTTACTGAAGAAGTCTGATTTACACAGCGGTCTTCAGTTATTGCGAAGATGCGAGAGGTTACAAAGTTGGCCCTTCGTTTACCAAGAGGAGAGAAGAAACAACGCGCGATTTGCCAGTTAGAGAAGGATTCTCAAGTATTGTTCAGAAGTGATGCCAGTAAATATCCCAGTTACACTCAGCTGAACTTACCATAGTAAGTATGCAAAATAGTATCAGGATTCTTCTTAATTTATCTACCTACGATTTACCAACCTCACAATTTTATGCATTAAAAGCGTCGAACGGGATGATAATTCTAAATGTCAAATTTGGAAATTTGGCAAGAAGCAGACGTTATATATTTCAAGGTAAGTCTGTTATCTCAGTAAGTGAATAGACGGGTTGAGAAAACCCGTATCTTCATTCAGGACAGTCGGCATCCGAAATGAAAAATCGTATCTGCGACCTCTCGAAGAAGAAATTTTAACAACTCAACCACAGATTCCGTAATTATCTCTTTTGGACCTGTTATTCGCTACTACTAGCAAATATCGAAAAAAATTCGGTACTTAGACTTTTCACATATTTTCTCTTCTAGGATACGCTGGATGCAAAATAGACTGTTGCTCGGTAGACCACTGTCAGTTGCCGAATGCCAGATAAGAATGAAATCTTGTAAAGCCGGTTTCCGTTTGGGTTCCAAGTGTGGGCGCATATCTTTATTTTCATATGCATACAATTTTCTTAAAGAGTATGTTATGCATAAAATACTAACAATTGATGAAAATCGTTAGAACTGTCTTGGAGAAAATTGCGATTTTGTTTTGGACCCATTTGAGGGGCACATATTTCTCGTGCTGGAATATTAAGATTCATCGGGCAGCGATCTAGGATGGACGGACTCTTGCATACCGGCTGATAATAAAACCGTCCAGCCGTTTAGGTGCTAGCAAGGCGCACATCCATCCATTCATACATATATACATACTTACACACATACAAATACACAGACGGCATTCCCCAATTTTTTTTTCATACTAAGGGGTGAAAACACGTAAATGCGTCAAAATCCCCAGATCGAATTTTTTCAAGATCACAATACTTCCTTATATATAGGCCTACTACGTTCATGAGAAAGTAATAAAAGAATTTAGGAAATGAACATAGTCCAAGTTTCGGAAATGGCATTTGTTATATTTTTCATACTTGTGCGTCCTTGACTCGTTCTCTGGAATTATGCAGCGACGCATCTGCCACATCACAATCTAATGTTTATACTGTTATGACTGGGTCTTGTAGTGTTAGATAGCAGCATTTTCTAGATATTGTGTGGTCATGACAAGTGGTTGTACAGAGAGAGGAGTTGGTGTAAAAGGAAGACAAAAAAAGTCCCACGGAAAATAACTAGTGTTAATTCTCAAGTCGTGAAGGCAAGGGTAATATATTTTTTATGTTATATTCCCCAGTCAACACACATTATTGCTAATAGAAGGAAAAGGTCACGTTCATCCGCTACAATTTAGGCCTCTTCTCTCAATGAAAATAAACCCTCCTGCCGTTTTCCATGACGTTCTATCCATACTGTGATTTTTGACTGAAGTGTTTCCTAGAGTTGTGGTTTCTACATGTTAATTTAATGTTATTTCTAATACTGTAAACTAATTTTAATAATACTTTTAATGTAATTAAACAACAAAGCAGCAAACTACTGTAACGTGGATGGCCAGAGTGTTGCTAGATAATGGACCGGTAAACACTTCGCGATCGAATACACATAAGGCTGAATAAGTCATTGATTAATGGAACAGGCTGATCAAACACAGTATAACGAAATTTAGTCATTTTTAATTTATTAAATAGTATTTATTTTTCTTTTGAGAAGTAATTATCTCAATGGAAAAATTGTCCGGAACACGTGTGACATGCCAGACACTGACCTAGAAGCTAACTGTATTTGTAAGAATTGTATATCTGTAGATCAAAATTAATTGTATATTAGAGGTGTCAACGAAGGCAGGAGATCGGTGTTACTAAATGTTATATTCAAGTATGCAACTTATTGTCTCTCCCTTATTTTCAGTCACTTGGTTTGCCGACAGCGTTACATGAAGGTAATTAAGATGAGAAGAAGACAGTGCAAGGAAGACCTTCGCACTATGGAATTGATGCAGTCCAAAGCACTAGATGGCATTAAAATACATCGTGTATTTAGTGAAGGTTTCCAGCTTCCAGCATCTCTCAAAATATCACATTCTTTTACTCCTGAAGAACGTAGATTGCATGGACTGCTGGAAGAGGGGAGAAAACTGAATTGATATGTGACATTCGCATCTTCACCCAAAACTCTGGTTACTGTGTGCTAGAGGCTTGCTGTTGAAACGTTCACACACTAGGCCTATATAATACAATCGCATAAAACGTAATCTAGCTACTTCAATCTCATATTGTCAGTACAGAGTCTCATTGAAATTGTTTGAAAATAATTGTGCACACGTCTCTCTGCCATTTTTCTCACTTTGCCAAAATATTTCCCTACAGAATGTCCTATGTACTGCATAAAACAGACAAGCGCAACTATAAACGTAGACATAGACAGAAAGGAAATAAATGAATAAGATGTGTCACCTAAAATCTCACATTTTATATGCCAATCACAGTTTCATGCAACCAATCCAGACCTCACAAACTTGGTCCAAGGCAAAACGAGTATGGAAAAAATTTATCACGAAAACGACAGAATATTCAATGTGATGTCTTCCTTTTTAGTGGAGTAAATACAACCACCCAGTTCTAGAAGACGAAGCAATGAGCTTCTAAACAAACAAACAAGAGTTTGAGTAAAATTAAATTATAAACATTTAAAATTTATTTGGGTTCAGTTTCTAACTTTTGGTTCAATTTGTTTGATGTTTTGACTGTTGCAAATAATCACTGTAGCTGAGTAAGCGAGCTGTAAACCCAACACTCAATTTAATGTCTTACATTCAAATGTACGAGTAACTTGGAGTCACTACAGATATTACTCAATTCCATTGCCAAAAATTCACTCTGCAGTAGTTATTTTAGATAAGTATCATCATTTTGAAATAATGTATTGCCTCAATCTTCAGAACAAATCTTAAGATAGACGCACAATTTTGCTTCAGAATTTTGGTACCTATCTACTAAACCACATAAAACAGTAATCCTCACAGTCACTGCTGCAAAACTTCACGCCTCCAAAAGAGAATTCTGCAATTTTACAAAAGTGTATACCATTTTTACGTTCATTTGGGAAAGACACAAATTCCTTATGAACAGAGATAATCAGCAGTAGATACATTGCTTTGCATTGTCTATTATATTTTTATTTCAATAAATTCAAACTGGAAAGATGTTTAAAAAATTGCTGATTTTAATGGGATATACTCAGTGCTTGAGGTAGAATGAAAATAGAACCGGGATGCCATCGCACCGCATCCCGCCCCACCTCAAGCCCTGGCTATTTTACATTGCATTTACTGCCAAAGAAGTAACGAGATGCTTTTAAGCCATTTAGAAAAGAACCGGGATGCCATCCCGCCGCATCCCGCGCCACCTCAAGCCCTGGATATACTCGTATATTTACCAGTGTTTTGTATAGGGGTTTAATGAACTGAAGTTGAGAAATATGTTGAAGTCAGCTTCTAGTAAAATTACCGTTGATCCAAAATGTAATATTCTTGACAAAAATTCAAGTAAACATCTGACACAAAATTATAATAAAATCTATTAACTGGTTTGGGAATAAAGAATACAGTTGAACAAACAGACATAAGATCATGTTTACATATTCATTTTATGCACCAAATGCATGTGAACTACAAATGGACAGATGTTGTCTGGTTATCCTTTCTCTGGTTATATCTTCTGAGAAGAGGTAGTTAAGCCAAGGTTCTGAGTAGTGGGATCGCTATACTGCTCACCATGAAAACATTTTCTGCACACTGCATTGGATATATCAAAGTAATTAACATATTTCTTTTGTACTGTACTTGTAAATTTGAGAGCAGAGATAGCGCAGTTGGAATATCAACTGGCTACCGCCTGGACAACCATGGGGTCAGAGTTCGAGTCCTGATGGGGGAAAGAATATTCACTTCTCCATGTTGTCCAAACTGGCTCTGGGGTCCACCCAACCTCCTATCCAATGGGTACCAGGAGCTCTTTCCCCAGGGGCAAAGCAGCTGGGGCGTGAAGCTGACCATCTGCCTCCAACTAGTGCCAAGGTCAAGAAAACGAGGATCTATACATCCACTTCCCCATACATCTTCATGATGTAGTGCTTAATTAGTTAACCACAGGAACAACTTTATCTTATTTACTTGTAAATTTACTTCGTTCATTTAATGATAAAGTAATGTAAAAGTAAAGCTATCCTTGTAACAGGCCATGGAGGCCCATAGAGTTGTGAGACGTTGATGTTCCCAAATTTTCTAGACAATCGGCTCATATATGGCGGTAAGGTTGTCAGCCTTACGTGCCGGCCGCCCTTTATCCCCAAGAATATTTCAAGAATATTCCTGGTACTCTTTTCTGTCAAAGGCTGAGTAGGCCCCAGAACCATAGTGCGGCTGGAAGAATCAGGTAAATTGAAAAAACACAATGACCTCATCGGGATTTGATCCCGCAACCTTCTGGCTTGTAGCATAGCGCCTCAACCAACTATGCTACATGATGTTGCCAGTAATTCAGACTGTGTCAAATGGCATGATCAGAGAATAATGGATGAGAACGGATTGAAAGGAAATGGTAGTGGAATAATTTGGTGCTCTCACCAGTTGCCTGCAAGGAATGAGGAAAATTGAAAGAAACTTCAATCATAACAGTCACTGTTTTGACTGAGATTCGAAATAAGCACCTGTGGAATACAAGAAGCAGTACTGCATGAACCAATGTGTTTTGCCATTAAATTATGTTCATTATTTATTTATTTAATGATGCTATGACATCTGAATTAAAATAGACAGTTTAAGAATGGAAATGCAGAGAAGTAAGTTAGTTTTCAGAATAAATCGCACTGTCAGTCTTTTAGACAAACTTATCTTCCTGTCACATTTGCATATCATCACATACATAGCATACCTCACAGTTGGAGACATCATAACTGGACAGTAGACATACGTTCCCCTTTCGCTTTGTGCACCAAGAAAATGTTTAAAAAAATCACAGGAAGCAAATTAAAGTGAATTTATAGGAGATTAAACTATGCAATATAGAAAAAAAATGTTCAAGGTTAGTGCCCCAAATGACTCATAGGCAGAGAGAACTTATCTCCTAGTTATCAAAAAATGAGGAGACAAATGGTGTTGTAGAAAGTAACATTTCATTAACTGAATTCTGTAACTCACACACATCATAAAGGAGTTTGTTGAAAATACTTATGTTGCGCAGAGTCTGCCGTTTTAGCGGCTGCTGTAAGAGAAAGTCATATTTCAGAAAAGAGACAAGTACCTGCATACAACTCTTACATATATAAAACTGTAAGAGCATTCCTTAAAATGATAAAAGAAAAATATTCATTACAGATAATACAAAATGGTGTAATCATACAGTGGCAATAGAGTCCTTCACCTTTCCTTTTTAAATATAAATTTCTCTGTATTAACCATTTACAGATCAAACCCAATCAAAACAATATTTAAAAACTGTATCTAAATGAGCAGTGATTCATCTGAGACATGAATTCAATCTCAGTAGCCTTTCGTCACAACTTGATGCCATTGGAGTAAAATGATTCAATAAAAGCAGAAATTTGAAAGATGCTTTACCATTTCTTTCAGACGCTGGTCCCATTTAACATCTGAGAGCTTGCAGAAGTTTGCAACACTCATTTTAATATTACACAGCTCCAGAAGATCTTCAAGCAGATTTATAAAAGTTCTGAAATAAAGAGACAGACATTTTGATAACTGAAGCTGAAGACTTACTTCTGTTCATTACTTAAAGTACAACGGTATTAATGGATGAGATTTTAGGTTCTCAAGGTGGTATTATGATTATGGTCTAGTGGGATGTGACACCATGTACTTCAGTAGTTCAGGTACCAATTTTTTGGAGGACCTGAGACTGTTACCTCAGCTAACAGTGGGGTTTGTTCAGAGTATATTATATGAGGTCTCTCAACTCTTGGCATTCTCCTTGAATCTTCTATTAGGGTGAGCATAATTAGAATATCCCAAAATAAGAAATTATGAGGCAAGAATAGTACAGCAGTTTGAAGTACAGGGTACATAAATGCATTTTTGCAGTTTTGTTTCTTTCATCAGTTGCATGAGTATGTGAAGATAAAGTTCTTTCTCCTATAGTCTTTATGTTTATTAATTTAAGATAAAATTTATCTTTTCAAAAGCTTATTAAGAGCAGATTTAAAACATTCAGTAAAGAGATAAATAATTTATTACTAAGTCTTGTCTAGTAAGACTGAGGACATCAACAAAGCATATCAGGATATCCAAGATCCAGGCCAAGATAACCCTGGGTCTCTACAATGAAATACAGGTCACCTTAACCACTGAACAACAGTGTTCTTCTCAAGCTGGTATGAGGCTATACTGGATTAAATGAGCTTTGAGAAACCACTTCACATACCTGTGTAGATGAAGTGGAATAGGAAGGAAGTCTTTCTTTTTGGAAGCATTTTGCAGCAAGCAAAGAATCACATGTTTCTTATGCAATATGAATTCCAGCTCAGTGTTCATCTTCTCTATTAAGTCATTGCTGCCATCTGAGGAAACAGAAGACCAATTGCCCTTTCTGATCATAAGGTTGTATGGCATTACTGCTAGCAAGAACTCATCGGCCATTTTCCTACACGTAACTTGTGGACGTGTGTCTGTGTGTGTGACTTTGAGTGAGTGAGAGAGAGAGAGCATGTGTATGTGTGTCAAAAACAAAATCAGCAATAAATTCAAACTACAATAAAATGCTTAAAAATGAAATTCAATCTGGGAACAAAAATAACAATAAGAAATATAAATGAATTATGGGATTAAATCAGATAAAAAAGGTAATGTTTTCCCTGTGCTAGACTAATTAAACAGTATGCCATGAAAGCATATGGAGGGGTGGATGTACAAATCCATGTTCTCTTGGCTTCAGCACTAGTTGGAGGTGAGTGGTCAGCTCCATGCCCTGGCCACTTTACCTCCCAGGAAAGAGTCCCTGGTACCCATTGGATAGGAGGTTAGGCGGACCCCAGAGTCAGTCTGGATGACACGGAGAAGTGACAATTTTTTATCTTACTGGGACTCAAACTCCAACCTCTCGGTGATCCAACCAATAGGTAGTCACTATACTCACTGTGTTATCCCAGCTCTCCATGGTTAAATCAGAAAGAATAATAAATTTTACAAGTGCTTCTATTAGCATTTCAAAATTGTTTTATTTTCAAGTACTTCCCAGAACACTGAAAACTAATGTGTGTAAATCAATCACTTTATTGAACATTTTGTATGGTTGTAAAATATAGCCTCTTATGTTCACAGAGAAACACAGTTTACAAGAGTTCAGAAACAAAATGCTGAGAAACATACTTGAAACTAACGGGGATGAAGTACATGGTCAGTTCAGGATACTACATGAGTTGTGTGGTTTATAAACATGAAATCAAATAGATTACAATGGGCTGAATACACATATCAGATAAGAGATAAAAAATGCAAAACTATTTTGATGGGGAAATTCCTTGGAAAATGTCCATCAATAAGATGACACAATAACATTGACAGAAGATGGGAGTGGGTTGTGAAGCTGAATGCTGGATAGAAAACGTTCAGAACAATGTCCAACAGCAGACTAGGGAGCAATCAGCCTTTGGATTACATTATCAGAAATTCTATTTACTAGGCACGAAGTTATAAGAATGTTAATGGTACCATGAAAATGATATGTATAAAGCACAATTTTGCCTTACCAAGCATTATCTTTAATGACCTGTTCCTGTTGCTGTGATAATGGATACATTTCTCATGTTCCAATTTTCTGGTTTTCTCCTTCAAAACACAAACATCACCCATTACAGCAAGTGCACTTTCTGTAACATGTCTTGCAACCTGACAAATAATAACCACTTCATTAGTATGATTCACAAGGAGACCAATCATAATTACTATTAGATATTACAGAAATAAGTTGAGATGACACAATTATTGGAAAACAAGCTTTTATACAAATGAGAACAAGTTGGAAAAGTAAAGTCGTGGTGGCATATTTTTCGTTCCAAAGCATTTTATACCTTATCTAATTCTATTTGACATCAACACCAATGAACACCAAAATTAAAGTATCCTAAACAAATTTAGGGTTATGTAACTGAGAACTGCTTCAACTGGTGCATGCAGATATACATACATACATAGCTTCACAGATCCGTTGCCAGTAATAGGCCGGATATTGAGCTCATCAGAATAGTTAAAAGTAGTTGTAATATGCAACCAAGTCCAAGTAGATACAACCTATATACAATAGGATTATAATACAATTAGGTATTTGCATATATTCATCAATAGAATAGAAAGCTTTCAAGATAAGAAATTCTTTCAGTTTTCGTTTAAATAAATTAACATTATCCTTTAAAATATATAATTTATGTGGCAAATTATTAAAAATTGTTATGGATGTATAATACACTCCCTTTTGTATAATGGATAGTCTAGCTGACGTGACATGTAGTCTATTTTGTACTCTAGTGTTAATTTTAAATACACTATTATTTGTAGGATAATTATTTTCGCTTTAAATTACAAACATGACCATAGCATATATAAAAAAACAGGGAACTGTAAGTATCCCTAATTCTCTGAAAACCTCTTTACAAGAACTTGTAGGTCTCACCGTTAACATTGCTCTAATTGCTCTTTTCTGAGCCACAAAAACTCTTTTCATTGATGCCGAAGAAGAGCCCCAGAAAATAACACCATATTTAAGTTAAGCTTGACAGTAAGCACAATAAGCCATTTTCAACACTTGCCTAGTTATTATAGGCTGTAGTTTTCTAAGCACAAAGGTTGCAACACTCAACTTCTTTATCACATCATCAGAGTATTTTTCCCAGCCCATATGATTGTCCAGACACACACCTAAAAACTTAACATTTACAAAAAATTTAAGTGTTTATATGCTGCAGGATGTATAAATGGATGTAATCTATAGCAACAAAACTTAACCCAATGTGACTGCTCAAGACCTTATCTTCAATACAGAAACTGTAATGTAAAAATAATGAGAACTCCTTATATTTGATTAAAATTATATCAAGTGCCTTGACAATTGATAGTAAAATTAACTGGTCAGAGTTGAAACTCACGGTCAATCTTTAACACGACCAACTTAAACTAATAATAACAAAAGTAAACATAAAAATATCAGACTATGAACAATTCTGCAACATTTAAGGTTTTACAACAGTCAACTCTACAAAAATTGGAAAAAATGTTAATGCCAATCAACCTAATGTACACCAAACAAAAACTGGAATAGATGATGCTGGCAGAACAGCCAAAAGAACAGAACCTAACCCAACCACGAATTTCCAGGAAGCTCAAAGATGATTGCACAAACGAATGGCCAGACACAACTACACTACTTAACCCAGCCCAATACAATTTAATTATACATTTACTGAAAACATGGGGCCTATATGTGTGACGATGCAGTACTTCAAGAGATGATAACCTACTGAAACCCGTGATTAAAAAATGCCAAGTTATTACACAATAATGTGAAAAATTCATAAACTGATTTTTCTAGATTTAGTTACGGCTGCTTAGCAATAAAGATAACAACTTTACCTTAAATGGGATTTCAGCTATATTTAAATCTGCTGCAGTTGTTGTTGATGGCACTTGAATTACACTATATTTTTTGGCTAATGACCAAAAGATATTTTCTTGTTTATTTATACTCATAATGAAGAGCGGTACTTCCCGCGTTCTTTCAGCCTTAGTTCTTATTTCTTTCCAACGATAGCGTTACAAGACGTGCCGTGATCTGTCTATACAGTATAGCCAATAACATAATAATGTAATAGAAATTTGAACCGATCTGAACTTAACACAGTGATCAGTGTTTTGTACCAAATGACCAATTCCTGTCATATTTTATTAAACTGCCATATTTATAATTTTCAATACCACACAGTCTGAGTAATCTGTATTAGCAACACAATATTTCATTTGAGGGAAACCACTACGATTGGTGTTAGGTATTGCATTGCCGCAAGTATAAAACGCGGTTGAACCACGATAACTGTCACTCTGCTGAAAAAATTAGGGAGGATCTGTAAATTTGACAATCCTTTAGTCATCGGTTACCAGCATTCCATTATTTGTGCATAGAAGGAGTAGGTTTAGAATAACACACATTCGGCTGTCGTTTAGCATTTGGTGTAAAAAGTCGAATTCCAACTTAAATTAATAAACTTCCCTTTCAGACTAATAATTGAGAATTCTATATTCTGTTATATTACGGCAAAGCTATAACCCGTTGTAAATATTCACAAATTGTCGCTATTAACACGATACAATGGTAATAGGTTGGACGTCCGCGTTCAATAATGTACACGTAATGGCTGAGTAATTTCAGTGTTTATTGTGACAATTTATCGGTTTATAGACGTATAGGCCGGTCACGGTAGCCGAGCGGTGTAAGGCATGTACTGTCTTCGCTCGCGTGGAAACTGGGATCGTGGGTTCGAATCCCACTCAGGGCATGGATGTTTAGTTTGTGTGTGTGCGTTTTTCTGTGTTTGTGTACAGCTAGAGGCCTTGCGACGAGCTGATCACCCGCCCAAGGAGTCCTACCGAATGTGTATGATCTAGAAAAACCGAAGTGAACGGAGAAGTTCATGGAGGTAGGCCTTGTACGCAGAGATCTGGTTGTAAATATCACTAGTTGAGGATGAGGTTGGCAGGTCTTGTAGCACGAAGGGGAAGGCGAGGAATGCATATAGGATATTGGTGGGAACGCTAGAAGGAAAGAGGCTACTGGGAAGACCAAGGTGTAGGTGGGTGGACAATATTAAAATGTATTCTAGTGAGATAGGATGGTATGGTATGGATTGGATTGATCTGGCTCAGGATAGGGACCAATGGAGGGCTCTTGTGAACACAGTAATGAACCTTCGGATTCTACAAAAGGCTGGAAAATTCTTGAGTGGCTGCACAATTGGCAGCTTCTCAAGAAGGGCTCAGCTCCATAAGTAAGTTTAATATCACTTCACCCATATTCTTTGGGTTGGAGTTGAGTGAACTTCTATTAAACTTGGTCCCCCACCCCCTTTCCAAAAAAAAAAATAACAGTGGAATAAGAGCCTCTGCAGCTCTGGAGTACAAGAGATTAGGTTGCAAATTATTTATCTGGAGGTTTGTCACCAGTGCCTGAAAAGTCATAACCTTTCTTTCACGTGAAACACCTCTTTAACTAAAGGCACTCAACATTGTGAACCACAGTACATGGAATACAGTGACATACATAGAATACTTGTAGTTACTATAGGATTCTGATGATGGTGTATAAACACTCAAGAGATATTGGGTTTTCAGACTTTATCCATCGTCCTGGTTTTTAAGATAACTAAGAAAAAAAAGCAATGTTTCGGAAACTGGATCTGTTTCCGTCCTCAGGTGAGGGAAAACACCTATTCTGTTGGGTCCCTTAGAAATCACAATCCAGTGATCAGTGGTATAGTATACTTCCGATTATTCATGCAATGAAGGGGAAATGACTGATCCTAAAGGGTTCTGACAATGGCGCATAACACAGGATTACTGGACAAGTCAAAAAACTCAGTAATCCCAAGGGGAAACGATGAATGAATGATAGGAAAACATGTATAATCCAAGACATTTTACGGAAATCCAGAAATGTGTTTATAGTGTCCAGTTTGTTTCAGTGCCTTGAAAACCATACAGCTTATAGGAAAAGTTCATCAAACATAATATGTGTTTCATTTTTTCGACAACTTGTATTTAAAACATTTTTGCTCCAATAGATATTTAACTAGTTATACCTGAGCTATGCACAGAAATGCATGTATGTCTTAAAAACTCTCCAATTTAAAATTTCAAGAATATCCATCGACTGGTTTATTTGTACAGACAGATGGATTAAGTAAATTTAACACGTGCTCTGCAGGGTTCATAATGCCCCTAAAAAGGCACACGGATAAACAGCAAATCAAATTACATGTCTATGTATTAAGTCTGTCAATAATGCAACAATCATTAAAATATTCACCATTTAACATTAACACAACATGTTTTGGCCACAGACAGCCATCCTCAGGTGTTTCAATGCGTCCAAACTGTTACACTGCTTTGATGTACGCTAAAATTGCTTGTTGCAGTCCACTTAAAATAACATAAATAATTACTTAAAATTCATTAAACATTTTCTGTTAAACAAACTATGTAATAATGAATAAAAATACAGAAGGACTATGGCCACAAGTGTTCAGTTGGAAAAATTAGCAGTTGTTTTCCATTTCACTAGCCCGTCTGCAATCTACAAAATGCCATATGTTGTTGTTGATTTCTGATTGTTATTATTTATGTTGTGTTATGTTGATTTGCTTTATACTCGCATGCCCCTTGCTTGTGTGTTGTTCCCTCTAGTAGCGTGTGGTGTGTTTGTTCCCATATTTATATGCCCTGGTTGTGAGGAGTGGGGGAGGGTATGATGTTATATTGTGCAATTCTTGTATAATACTTCAAATATAGGATTGTGTATGTCGATATTAGTGTCATTCATATGTAGATTTTCTTTACTTGTTTTGTAAACATGAAATTTCTTGAGTGTATTAAAATATTTTCCGTTCCTCCCCGTTGTTATAAGTTCCATGGTATCTGTTATTGTGCCATATGTTACTTGAATATCCAGAGTTACTATTGTTACTGTTTATGTCATGAACGTGTTCTTTGTATCTGGTCTTGAACGTTCTTCCTGTTTATCCAACATATGTGTACTTTAATGGGCAATCTAGGCATTTCATTTGATAAATTCCACTTCTACTATATTTATCTATATGCGGCTGTGGCTTTAATGTGTTCTGTATTGTGTTCTGCGTACGGAAGGCCATTTTTATTTCTGTGTCTCGAAAAAGCTTTGTGATTGCTCTCACTTCCTTACCGCTGTATGTGAAGGCAGCCCACTTTGCTTTTTGTGCTGCGAGTCGGCATGTGAATTTTGTTTGTTCTTTTTCTTGGGGGGGAGGTTGCTAATTAAGTTTATGTCGTATTTGTTATTACGTAGTATGTTTGATAGAAAAATTTTAATGAATTCTAAGTAATTATTTATGTTATTTTAAGTGGACTGCAATGCGCATTTTAGCGCGCATCAAAGCAGTTAACAGTTTGGACGCATTGAAACACCCGAGGATGGCTGTCTGTGGCCGAAACATGTTGTGTTAGTATTAAATGGTGGATACTTTAATGAATGTTGCATTATTGACGGAGTTAATACATAGACGTTTAATAAAGATGTGCAACAGGATGCTGAAATACAGAATCAAATTGAATAATCCAAGCATGAATAATTGGGTGTGTACTGTATTGAATCCTCGTCTCATTACGAGCCACACAACACTACAAATTATTTACTGTGTGGTTGCAACCAGTGGTGGAGTGCAGCTGTCTGTAGAAGATCTACTCATGAGACTACCTGTGCATGAAGACTGCAAGACTGGGAGACAGAAGTTGCCTGAATGCTAAAGCAGCTAACAAACTTAGTATTTTAGTCATTTTTCTTGGAATGTGTTGGTTTTTACAGATGTCATTTTACACGTAAAATTATCTTAATTATTTAATTAATGTTTAATTTCTTCTTCTTGTACATCAAGCATTAGGCCCCAATTCCTGTTGGGGCTCCTCAAGTTTAAGGAAAATAAACAGAAGTTTGAAAGAAGCTAGAATATTGCCAGTTTTTATATAGGGGGACAGGATGAAACATGTGCTACATTTTTAAAAATAAATAATTGACACACTTTGACCCCCATTTGTCTTCATGGCATGCTTAACTAATTAAGCACATGGACACCTTTATCTTTACCTTACAGTCTTCTGAATCAGCGTTTCTTGTAAGGGCACTTGAATGAATTGACGATTCCCAAATCTAAAGGCTGTAGCTGGCTCGTAGAGTTAGTTGGGAGTAATACAACTTTGTTATTGCTGAGAAATGTCGTGTCCTTTGGGTGAGCAGTACAATTATTTATGAAAAGCAAGATTTTGCGATTTTTAGCATTCATTTTTCTACCTAATTGTGTGAGGTAATCCTTATTGTAGCATATTTGATCAAAGCAAGAACTGTGAAGCCAGCAAAGACAGTCGTTGCCAGGGACTGGCTCTGCAAACATTCCCGTTGCTAGGCAACAGCTTCGTAAGCATGCAACAATGTCAGAGCCATTCCTAAACATGCCCATGTAACAATGGAAGAATTGTTGGGAGAAATGTTTCCTGTGCGATCTGTGCCACTCTATTCCTGGGGGATATAAATATGGGGACCTGACCCTCCAGGTTGGGGGAGCCTCAAATCTGAGACAGTAAAACATCATGAGTTCCGTGAGACTTGGAACTGAGAATGACTGCGCTGGCAAGGACCAGCAGCAATTGTATGTGACAGATCAATCTTCTTGTCAAAGAGGATGTTACAGAAGGACTTTGACCACAAGTGTTCAGCTGGAAAATAAAAATTCTGGTCGTGGTTCTCAAGGGGCTTGTTGCCAAGACAAACTGATTGGCGGTAAACCACCAGTAGTAAAGTAACTCTAACTCTGACTACGACAGAGTCCTGATAGGTGCCTTATAGAGGTGGGTTCGAATACCTCCACCGTAGCACCGCAAATCACAGGAAGTGATGAAAAGGGAACCCAGTGCCGGGGGCTATAACTACGCCATGCCACTCTTGGGGAATATAAATACGAGGTCCTGATCTTCCAGATTCTCAGAGTCTCAAATCTGAGACAGCAAAATGTGGTCATGAGTCCCGCGGGACTGAGACCTGAGAATGACTGTGCTGGCGAGGACCATCAAGAATTTTAAATGACAGAACCATGTAAGATTTGAGGTTTTCACGGCGGTGACTATGAAGAAAGCAGTCTTCTGGGATGTGGCACCATGTAGATGTGGTGTTAACCGACGTTTCGGAGGAACGTATCGCCTCCATCTTCAGGGTAGAAGGAAAAATAAGAAATCCGTGAGCGAAGAGACCGTGAGAACCGGTACAAGCAAACTGGTGTTGGAAATAAGCACAGCTATGTGAGAGCAGTGAAGGGGGGGGCAAGTAGGCATGGGAAATCAGTGAAGTGGGAGTGGGGAAGGGTCTGGGGCAGAAGCAAGGTTTTGTATATGATATTGTGTTGGGGGAGAGAAAGGCAAGGTTAAAGGGAGGGCACTAACCCTTAAGCTGGGGGGGGGGGGGTTGCTATGTTAGGCTACACAGGCCATGACAGTTATCCATCGACACACTAAAAAATGGGTTTTCAATCAATCAATATTTCTCAGATTGAATTTTCCTTCTTACTGTTACATGTTTCAGTGCTCATGGGACCATCATCAGGCAGTATTATAGGTATAATACAACTAAGGTGGATTGAACTCACAATATGGATCCATATTTTGGTGCAATGCATCCATATTATAAAAGGTATGTCTTACTTTATAATGTGACAATTACAATATTACCATTATTAAAATATCAGAAATATACAAGGAATTTGTGTTTAAAAATACTGGTACATAATATTATATCAATGGTGTTTAATATGTTACAAGATATTGTATACTAAGAAAACAGAATTTTAGAATTATTAATAAAGAATTCAATGTTACATAATTAAAATAAATAAAAATATTAAAACTATTATGGAATATATGGTTAAAAATTTCTCATGTAGAGTTGACATTCCAATGTTGTGTGATAGGTCATGTGAATCCACGCTGTTTTAAGCCTCTCACAACGTGGAAGTTATTTCACTCAGGGTTGTGTTGTATTAAATGTATTTTATGGATGCTATTACCTTGGGGCTGTTAAGTTGTGTTAATATTATAGTCTTGGGTATAAGTCATAATATATTGTTTACTATCGCAAATATGTATGTGTTCCTTCTCTATAAGCGTTGTGTGCATTGTGGCTTGGTTCAACGTGGAGTCCATACAGAAGGAACGCACATACCTTACCTAACCATGTGTTTGTGACACAATAGGATGCACATTTTGAAAAAAAGAATGTGGAGTACTGCTGCAACATTTAGCTGTTCAAAGTCACTGTTCTAGGGTTGAAGTCCACTTAGATTTGAATTTATGTCCTTAGCAAAACATTACATTTCCATTGCACAGATAAAGAATATTTTCATAAATAAATTATGTTTCTTTTATTATGTAATCTTTACTCATCATATATAGAGCACACAGTACACATTTCTTTTGCTTTTAAGACCAGAATAAATATTACAATCCATTTTAATATACAAAGTGATTCTAGCAGTTTCATAAAAAGTGAAGTTGAGGACAATTCAGTTGGTACCAGCTAAGGAGAGTCGCTGAAAAATTAATCAGTATAAAGGTAATATACTTTTAACAAATCAATCTGCTAAGTGCATAGACATTATATGAATAAATAATTAAGCAACAAAAACAGATTGCTGCATATTACACATTAGTACACATCACAGTAGGTACAAATAATGCTAAATGATTCTACAATAATGAATAGGAAGAATATTCAGCAACAGAACTTGAAAGATACTCTACCACCAGTAGCTAACTCACTGTGGTATGTGTACACATCCAAGCCATACTTGCAGTCTTCTTTAGTTTCTGAGAGCAGAGTAAATCTACAGTTTCCTCATCTAAAATCCTCCCTGTATACAGTCAAGTTAAATCAAATTCTGGACAACCAAGTGATGCAGTAGTTGTCTCTACTTGCTCTTAAGGACGGTAATTAATTACATGGAATGTGAATAGAAATGCTAGATATGTACTGAACATTATATTAAATTTCACATTTCTGCATTCACAACTTTCAAAATAACAATTCTCAGTAACACTGATTGGCCATACACACATTTCCAGTGTCAAGATAAGTACTAGGGCATACCCCGGGTATGAGCACTGTCTGCACTGTTAGCCAAAGAATGTACTTACATGTTGTATTGCATTTATTTTTAACGCCTATTTTAGGGGCAATATTGTATGCATATCCCACTGTTACACAATTAGCTGAGAATGCTTGTGGACTGAAGACTGTTGCGATTTTAATGCAACCATATGAAAGAGGGACTGGCTAAATTAAGTTATCTATTATAAAAATATCCAATACCTATGGATTCTCTCCAACCTTCATATTACAATACTCCTGCCAGTTTTATGGCTTTCATAGTTACATACATAAAAGATAAGAAGAAAATGAAACTCAATGACTTCAGAGGGAAATAGAGATCAAGAAAAATATATGGCTTTCCATCAATGTTTACAGCAAAGCAAACATGACCAGACACAATGAACTAAACTTACGAGGAGAAGCATATTGTCATAAGTGAGTGATTTTTACACTTCTGCAGTTCTCATTTTAATATTTCTTTCTGCCTATATGCAGCCACGGTGGCTGGTACAATATAAAAAGCATAGTTTATTTCTGTCATGATGCAGTGCAGACAGCTGTTCTTTGAGGTTATAAAGATGAAAGGGTATCATGATAATCTTGAGAGGTCTAATTTAAAGGCTTCAAGAATAAATATAATAATATTCTAATAATTAATTTTCAGCATTTCTGTTCACTGTAATATCAAGTAGAAATTTGAAAGGAATATAGAACTTATATTAAAATTAAGCATAAAATTAAAACAAGAAATCTAAGAGAAATGTGTGACATGTGTTCAAATGTGCAGTGCTTCTGGAGACAAGTTAAAAAGTTTCTCCACAATTTATATTATAATCAACAGCCAGTCAAATAAGAAACATAAACTAACTAATTGAAAAGTAATACACCACAAGCCCAAAACCAAAGAGCTCTTCTGAGTCCACAAAATTGGTCAGTTTTAATTTATGTATTAAAGAGATGACACTGCTTATCAAACTTGTATCATGAGCAATGTTACATACACTAGAATGATAAAATTGAGAGATAAATTGAATATTAATTGGACAGATCCACAGCCATCTTCACTACAGTCCACAGCTACAAGAGTGCTAGATTCTAACATATTCAATTGACTTCTGTCAAGTATTTCATACAAACTGAATATTGGTTACCATACAGATGAAATGAGATTCTGTGTGTCATGCCAATTCGTTGCTGAACATATTTCATTTTTCTATAATGTAACCATCATTAAGAATGGACCACATGCTCTTATATGCTTAACTGCCAACCATATGAAGCCAAACTTTCCATTTCTGTTTTCACAAAACAGGCTGTACTGGAATTATGCACCTTCTCAGTGAGGCAGGGGAAAAAAATCATAGTTAACATATTCACACAAAAGTTTAATAATAATGTCAACATATTATACAGCCTTGCTTCTTAATAACAGCTTTACCTCAGGATGAAGATTAGACTAACACATCATGTACCAGTCATAAGAATTCTCATGATTTGCATACCAGTTCCAACAACCTTGCATTTTGTGCCGAGATTCTTGTGACAACATCTTTAACAAATTCTGGGTATTTCTGTGTGTTCCATGTTGTATGAATACATGGAACAGACACTAAGTGTCTATCATTTGAATTTTCCAGTGTCGAAATATCATTTCATGGCTATTCTTTCGCCTTTTAAAATCTTACTTATGAGACTGTCAATTCCCATCAGTTCCAGTATGAACTAATTCAAGTGTGTTCAAAATCTCCTTGAACAATGGTGATATTTTGAGTGAATGTTCATCTACCTTGGTGAGAGTAGTGACAATTCAAGTGGGTCAAAGTCAGCAGTAAAAGGCCTCCACATCTGCTCCATTCCAAATGGAATCCTGGAGTGATATCATGATAACAAAACTGATACTGACATTCATTCAGGACGGTCATAAAAATAATGACTGTTCAATGACAGGAATCTCTCCAAAGGCACTAAATGCTTTTATACATTTCATACAAATGTTCAAAGATGAGCAAAGATATTGGTTTCACATGACTATTAGGTAGCTCCAGTAATAATATTTCTATAGTCTAATTATATGCCTGAAATTTAAGGTAACATGGAGCATTTACTTTTGGTACACAATGTGCAGCCAAATTTCAAAACATGGCTGCATACTGCCCCGTTCTTAACCTGTGGTGGATGGTGCAACTATGTGACAAACACGCTGCCTGCCTGCACAATGCTACTATTCATAGCAAACACTGAGCTGCCTGTTATAAGAGTAATTAGTCTATTCTAAATGTTGGAAAGACTATAGTAACAATACAAACAACAAATTAATGGTCAACTATTAAATATAGGAACTGCATTCTGAAGAGAATTTACACTAGCAAGCAATTAAGATGTGGAAAGTAAATTATACACCACCTGCAGAATTAGCAACTATATCAGTAACTGATACAATGCTCTTCTCTCATGTAATAAGACAAAATAGTTAACTTTAAGAAAGCAGTCTTCTGGGATTTGGCGCCGTGTAGATACGGTGTTAACCGACGTTCCTCCGAAACGTCGGTTAACACCACATATACACGGTGCCAAATCCCAGAAGACTGCTTTCTTCATAGTCACCGCCGTGAAAGCCTCAAATCTTACATAGTTAACTTTAACTTGTGAAAATATATGCTTGATACAATATAACTGTCTCACAAAGATTATATAGAAAAATGATATCTTATTAATAAAGGCTTTAAAGCAAGGCCCATTGGATGGTAAGTTCTTGAACAGTCAATAGAGTGAAATTATACTTCCTTACCAATATGCCAAATGCAAAAACTGTTTTGATATTTAAACCTCTGCCATAAATCTAGGAAATATACAATCAGCTAGGCTTTTGAATTTGCTGTAATCCCATCTGAATACTTACTGTACACCCTATACTGAAGCTCAATGAGATACTAAGAATGAGGTGGAAGAGTTCAAATAGTTCATCACATGATGTGTCATTCTGAAAGAAAAGAGAAGAAACTAAAACCAATGTAAATAAAAAAAACTGAACGCAGACACAACACAAAATTAAGATTTTCTGCAATTTCCGCAAGACTACCACTCATTCATTCATTGTATATTCCATAAATCCATATACATAGATATAGAACCAGTCACATAGTTAATATAGTACAATACAATTATAAATATATATGTACAGCTTATAATCATTATAATAGATAAAAAAAACATGTGTTACATTTACAGTCTTACATCACTATACATAAAATTATGCAATATTAAAATTGTTTATGTTCCTTATTTCTAGGCAAATTAGTTTTGCAATAAAAATGTTGTCAACTGAATTTAAAAATTTTTCAAGTCATTAGACGTAGATTCGATTTTTGGTGGCAAATGATTAAAGATCTTTACGCCCATGTAACATATTCCTTTTTGGAATTGTGTTAGACTAGTTTGCGGATAATGCAGATCACAGATAGATCTGGTACCACAATTATGCATTTGTGAGTTGAATGTGAATAATTCCTTATTTACTATAACAAACAGGGAAATCGACAATATATTGAGCTTGTAGTTGGAGGATATCCAATTCTTGAAACAAACTATGACATGATGTTCTCTTTGTTGTATTTGTTATAATCCTAATTATCCTTTTCTGCATCCTAAACACTTTTATACTATGCGGGGAGTTACCCCAGAATATTAATCCATATGTTATTATAGAATGTACATAGGAAAAATACATAATTTTTAATGTCTCCAGTGGTAAAAAGGATTTAACTGATCGGATTGCAAAACAGGATCTGTTTAACTTATCAATTAATGCATCAATATGAATTTCCCCCACCATTATCTAATGAAAATGAGAAAGTGAAAGAAAAGCTGCCAGTCATTCGACAGAATCCAACATAAGATAGTTCACACCTGAAATTAACATTTCAGCTAATACGTGATACAGTCATTAATTTCGTGGACTCTGGTTTTGTTGCATCATATTACAAGGTATTCACATACACTTACACAGATCCACATCGGCCCTCAAACTAGTTGCCGTTGGCCGCTGTGCAAGTCTGCCAATGTTGATGTAACTGCCGAAAACATTGCTGAAACATATTGGCGGGAAATTCCCACATGGTGTCTCTTGTGGGTATTTCTGATTGGCAGGAAGTTAAACAAGGTGTGCCACAGGGTTCAATACTTGGTCCCTTGTTCTTTCTTTTATATGTTAATGACTTGCCTTACTTGACAAATAAAATACCAAAACCAATTTTGTATGCTGATGATACCAGCATACTGTGTTACAATTCTGATTCTGTGGAACATATAATGGTATTGAAAACGATACTGAACAAAATAGACGCATGGTTTATGAATAATTTGTTAGCATTAAATTTTAACAAAAGTAAATACTACATCAAACATAAATCTAAACTATAAGGATGTTCAAATTAAAAATACTTGTAATACAAAATTCCTAGGACTAATCATAGATAATACCTTATCATGGAAAGATCAAATAAATCAGTTGGTAACTAAGCTGAATGCGGCTAGTTATTCTATTAGAACCCTATCTGCAGTTATGACTCAGGGGAGTTTAAGGATTATTTATTTTGCATATGTACACTCCATTATGTCATATGGAATAATATTTTGGGGCAACTGAACTCATAGTAATTTAATTTTTAAAATCCAAAGACGAATAGTGAGAATTATTATGAAGGCAAGAAATAAGGACTCTTGTCGTCCATTGTTCAGGCAGTTAAATATTCTGCCCTTATATTCTCAATATATATTTTCTGTATCAATTTTTGTTGTTAAGAATTTAGATATATTTAAATTTAATTCTGCTATACACAGCATCAAGACCAGACAAGGTTTTGACTTACATTTTCCAAGTAATAAATTAGCTAAAGTGAAGAAGGGTGTATATTATTCAGGAATTAGGATATTCAGTAATCTACCACAAGGCATCAGGAATCTATTAAATGATATTACTAAATTCAAACAGGCTCTAGAAGAGTTTCTTCTTGCTGGTTCATTTTGTTCTTTAAATGAATATTATGAACAGAACACAAGGGGTGATCTTGGTTCTTATAAATAGTATCTAAAATTAACCTTAACAAGTCCTATTAACTAACTAAAAATATATAAATAATCATGTATTTTAGATTTGCATAGATACCAACTATGACTTTTATTTATTTATGAATGTATTTATTACCATAATAATTTTTAGTACACTTCTGAGAGAAGTTATTTATTCCATTTATTGTTCATGCATATTAGATGTTTTTGTAGTTTTTCTTTTGATGTGTGAGTGATGTAACCTACATTATTTGATATTGTGTTGTTTATTGAGAATATCCATTCATATGCATTATTTTTATAAACTGGATGAATTTTATAAGATAAAAGGTTAATATGTTTCGTCTAGTATTTAAGTCTTGTTGTAGTCACATTTTATTATGTTTAGTGACTGTGTTGTCTATGTTTTATATTATGTTATTTTGACTTGTTCCAGTGATTGGTTGGAACATTTGTTTTGATTTTTGACGCATTCTATATCCAGTGGTATGACAACTTGTTTCTTGTCCTGTAATTGGATCTACTTGAATATAAGAATAAATTATTATTATTAATTACTTCCTCGGACGACTGAAATCTACGACCATGTAGCTTTGCTTTCAAGCGGTGAAAGAGAAAGAAATGGCATGGTGTGAGATCAGGTGAGTACGGAGGGTGTGGCAAAATGGTGACCTGTTGCCTTGCCAGTTCCTCTTGGACAAGAACAGAGCGATGTGCAGGGACGCTGTTGTGTAGCAACAGCCAGCCAATTCTTCGTACGCCAAATGTTTCACTAGGGGATGTGCCTAGTTTCTGGCAGAACTTCATGTTTGTCCATTGTTCAAACTGCCATATTTTCGATTTCTGCCACTCACATTTAACTGCAGTACACAACAGAGACCATAGTTCTGCTTACACTGTTTGCACACAACTGTCTCTTGCTGTGACGAGAGATGAACTGACAGGGCATCATATCGTGCCTCAACCTATCCGCTTTAGTGCAATGCAACACTGCTTTGCGGCCAGTCCACGAAATTATTGACTGAGGTAGTATATATGGAATACAGAATACTTAAGTTATTATACATAATGCAACTTATATTACACACAATACACAAAACAATTCCATATATTAAATTTAATTTACGGATTATAGCCCAGACCAACAACTTCCATTCTCACTTATGTTCAGGCCTTCTACTAGGGAATAATTATAAATTAATTCATTAAGCAGAAGTAATGCTGGAATGTGAACTTCTGACACAAATTCATTCAACTAACTGTAAGTTCAGATGCAAGAGTATCACATACCAAACCCAGTGTTTGCAAGCGGCATCAGAAGTTTGTAAATAGCTTAGGAGAGAGGCCTGTCTTCTGGTATGGTAGGAGTAGTTGCTGGTGTGGCCACAGATCCATTGTTGGCTTTGCGATTTGCCTCTGCCTCTCGCAGAGCTTCATCAAAGCTTTGAGTAGAACTGGAACGTGATGTCACAACTTTTGTCTGCAATGAAGGACCTCAGGTTACATTTAGCATTTTTCCATAAAGTGGAGAAAGGAAGGTGAGGATTCTGTCTTGTGGCCTTGCATCAAAAGTTAATTACTTACTAATCATTAACTTATGTTACTGCTAAATTACCGAGCAAGCAACCCAAAAGCAAGAAAGAGCTATATTGTTCTGATGATTCACATTGATATCATTCCCATATCATGTATAATGATCCATGGATGAAATAAAATTGAATTGAATTGAATTATATTTATATTTAAAAAATGCAACACACATAACGTTACTTCAAATTACTGACATTTTAGAAATTACATATTTGAGATAAAACATTACACTGAAGTAAAAACTGAAAAAAAAAAAAGCACTGTATGCCACTATATACAAAATTAAAACATTATTTCCACATCTCACACTATTCTAGGAACAGAAAAAGTAGATAAATATCATCCCTAAACATAATCAATAACTTTCCTCAACAAAGCTCATACACTCCAGATATGAAGGGTTAGTAATGATGATTGAGTCACCTTAACATTCTCGTATGCTGAACCAACTTTCTCCTCAAGAGAGCGGAATGATTCTGAATTCTTGAGCTGTCCAAGCTTCGTGCTTACAGATGATCCAAATCCACCCAGAATAGATGTAGTTTTCTCTGCTGTTGTCTTAATTACAGATTCTGTTTTCTGATACCTAAAAAATCAGCATTCAATGAAGTCACTATCATAAACTGAATATGGAATTAAACTACTGTTATTATAAGGCAGGTGAAGGAAATGCTGACATTACAATTCTCAGTTACAATCTGGTTCTGCTTTCCACCTGCTTTCATGCTAAGCTTATTCTTCAACCCTGAAGATGGGGGGATATACTTCTTCAAAATGTCGGTTGACATTCATCGGACTACATAACATTATATCCCAATAAAAAGTACTTTTCATAACCAATGCTGGGGAACCTGAAATCTTACTTACTTATTACTGTTTGTTTATTCATGCTTGATTTCCCCTTACTATAGTAGTGAGACATGGGTGTTAAAGAAAAAGGATGAAAACAATTTAAGAAAATTTGAAAGAAAAATTATTAGGAAAATATATGGGCCAATAAAATAAGAAGAGCAGTGGAGAATTAGAAACAATGAAGAAATAGATGAGAGAGTGAAGAAATAAGACATACAGTTAGATTTATAAAGGCAAGAAGAATTGACTGGCTGGGACAGGTAGAAAGAATGGAAGCTAACAGAATGCCATGGAAAATCTTGTATGAGAAGTATTATTCTTATTATTCAAGTACACTTTCGATAAAGCATATACATGAAGACAGCACCAAAAACATATACAGGACAAAACGACATACGAAAAAAGAATACAACAACAGTATTCTAGATATGAGCTACAACAAAATGACGATGTGCACGGGAGCACGAGAGACAAGTGAACAGTGCAGTGGTCTCCCCACAAATTAAAAGTTGCCTGATGATGGCACATATGCGGCCAAAACATGTTGCAAAAATTGGAAAGAAACATTATGTAAAACAGAAAGACATTTTGAAGTATTTTGATAGTCACTTTTAGTGTATAAGATGTACCTGCAGTGTCTTAATGACATTTTAGGATATTTAATAAAATTTTAAAGTATTAAAGTTATACTTTTAGTGACTAATATATTTTAGGTGTCTTTTATATGAGGGTTGGAACTTAATAGTGGAAACTATTTATTTCCAACTGATACAAAATAGATGCATGTTTTGAAGTTTACTGTCCTTCAATGTAGTCACCAGCATTGTGTACAACTCGTTGCCAGCGATGTGGAAGTCGTAGGATACCTTTAGCAGCGCCTGTTGTGCTGATAGTTCGAATGGAGTGGTCTACTGCCTTAAGAATCTCTGGAACAGTTCTGAAGCGAATGCCACGAAGTGGTTTCCTCATCTTAGGAATCAAGTCGAAGTCACAAGGGCTTGAGTATGGGGAGTATGATGGATGGTACAGCACTTTCCAGCCCCATCGATCGAACAAATCAGCCACAGCTTGCGCTGCATGCGGCCGAGCATTCTCCTGCAAAACGATGGGTGGGTTCTGAAGAAAGTGTCGCCACTTCTTTCTCAAAGCTGGTCGCAGGGTGTGTTCCAAAAATGAACAGTAATGCTGCGCACTGACGGTCTGCTGTCGGGGAATGGTATGCATTAGGATAACACCATCACAGTTGTACATGAGAATCACCACAACTTTCACACTGTTGGGGTTCTGACGAACTTTTCATTTTCGTGGTGACCCGTAATGACGCCATTCGTTCGATTGGCATTTCATTTGTGGCTCGTACGAGTACGATTTCGCCCATGTCTCATCCAGCGTAATGGTACGGCGTAAGAAAACCTCTCCTTTGCACTCATAGCACTCCAAGTGGTTACGAGCAGCATCGTAACATAGCCATTTCTGCACTTCTGTCAAATCACTTGAAACCAACTGTGATGCAATTTTTCTCATGCCCAGGCGTTGCTTCAGAATGTGAAGCACAGTCGTATGTGCTAATCCTGTCTCTCGGGCCCGCTCACAAATCGTATGGCATCGATCACTCTCCAGTGCTCTCTATAGGTCATCTGGAGCAAAAATGTCTAATAAACTATAAGCTGATTTGACACTTACTGAGCAAAGCACTAGTGGAGTGAGCTAGAGTTGCTGTAACACAACTGAGTTCCTGCTTGTGTACTGTCTAGGCTAGGGTGGCACTGTTGTGTTGCAGTGTGACTGCAGTCAAAATGCCTAACACATTTATATATGGAGAATATGCCGAAATGCATTTTGTATACAGTTTCTGCAATGGAAATGGCAGGGCTGCTGTGGTGGAATACTGGCAAAGATATCCACTTCAGAGAATTCCACAATGAAAACCATTTAAGAACCCACACAAAACTTTGAGGAAGGCTGGTTCCTTCCCACAAGAGAAAGAATGTGAATGAAAGAATGGAGAAGATGCAAGCCCAAGCAAGTACACACAGAATTTCCAGGATGACTGGTGAAGCACAGACACAGGTATTGAGAATTCCCTTCCATGATGGTTTCTATCTGTATCACCTCCAATGAGTACCACACCTCTTACTGGAAGATCACCCCAGATATACAGTAGAACTTGGTTACGTCATCAAAGGGACCTAAAAATAGTGTCGTTATAAACGAATGTGTTGTAACCGAAATGGGCACTTCCACAGTAGCCTTATGTTAGTCACGTAAAAATCTACCAAAAATGTTAAAATGTTGAATTTTTTAGTGAAATGCGTAGTTAAGTACAGACTAACGTAACATTAACGTGGAATTAATATGGATTCTCCATATCGTTTGTACTGTAGAATTCACCAAACCAAATTCGCGGCATACATCAGCTTTTTTCCTTCCATTTTCTATTTCACGAAGCACTTTAACTTTCTCTTCA
>NW_019733845.1:573297-612915 GCF_002891405.2 Cryptotermes secundus | reverse complement strand
AAAAAAAAAGCACTGTATGCCACTATATACAAAATTAAAACATTATTTCCACATCTCACACTATTCTAGGAACAGAAAAAGTAGATAAATATCATCCCTAAACATAATCAATAACTTTCCTCAACAAAGCTCATACACTCCAGATATGAAGGGTTAGTAATGATGATTGAGTCACCTTAACATTCTCGTATGCTGAACCAACTTTCTCCTCAAGAGAGCGGAATGATTCTGAATTCTTGAGCTGTCCAAGCTTCGTGCTTACAGATGATCCAAATCCACCCAGAATAGATGTAGTTTTCTCTGCTGTTGTCTTAATTACAGATTCTGTTTTCTGATACCTAAAAAATCAGCATTCAATGAAGTCACTATCATAAACTGAATATGGAATTAAACTACTGTTATTATAAGGCAGGTGAAGGAAATGCTGACATTACAATTCTCAGTTACAATCTGGTTCTGCTTTCCACCTGCTTTCATGCTAAGCTTATTCTTCAACCCTGAAGATGGGGGGATATACTTCTTCAAAATGTCGGTTGACATTCATCGGACTACATAACATTATATCCCAATAAAAAGTACTTTTCATAACCAATGCTGGGGAACCTGAAATCTTACTTACTTATTACTGTTTGTTTATTCATGCTTGATTTCCCCTTACTATAGTAGTGAGACATGGGTGTTAAAGAAAAAGGATGAAAACAATTTAAGAAAATTTGAAAGAAAAATTATTAGGAAAATATATGGGCCAATAAAATAAGAAGAGCAGTGGAGAATTAGAAACAATGAAGAAATAGATGAGAGAGTGAAGAAATAAGACATACAGTTAGATTTATAAAGGCAAGAAGAATTGACTGGCTGGGACAGGTAGAAAGAATGGAAGCTAACAGAATGCCATGGAAAATCTTGTATGAGAAGTATTATTCTTATTATTCAAGTACACTTTCGATAAAGCATATACATGAAGACAGCACCAAAAACATATACAGGACAAAACGACATACGAAAAAAGAATACAACAACAGTATTCTAGATATGAGCTACAACAAAATGACGATGTGCACGGGAGCACGAGAGACAAGTGAACAGTGCAGTGGTCTCCCCACAAATTAAAAGTTGCCTGATGATGGCACATATGCGGCCAAAACATGTTGCAAAAATTGGAAAGAAACATTATGTAAAACAGAAAGACATTTTGAAGTATTTTGATAGTCACTTTTAGTGTATAAGATGTACCTGCAGTGTCTTAATGACATTTTAGGATATTTAATAAAATTTTAAAGTATTAAAGTTATACTTTTAGTGACTAATATATTTTAGGTGTCTTTTATATGAGGGTTGGAACTTAATAGTGGAAACTATTTATTTCCAACTGATACAAAATAGATGCATGTTTTGAAGTTTACTGTCCTTCAATGTAGTCACCAGCATTGTGTACAACTCGTTGCCAGCGATGTGGAAGTCGTAGGATACCTTTAGCAGCGCCTGTTGTGCTGATAGTTCGAATGGAGTGGTCTACTGCCTTAAGAATCTCTGGAACAGTTCTGAAGCGAATGCCACGAAGTGGTTTCCTCATCTTAGGAATCAAGTCGAAGTCACAAGGGCTTGAGTATGGGGAGTATGATGGATGGTACAGCACTTTCCAGCCCCATCGATCGAACAAATCAGCCACAGCTTGCGCTGCATGTGGCCGAGCATTCTCCTGCAAAACGATGGGTGGGTTCTGAAGAAAGTGTCGCCACTTCTTTCTCAAAGCTGGTCGCAGGGTGTGTTCCAAAAATGAACAGTAATGCTGCGCACTGACGGTCTGCTGTCGGGGAATGGTATGCATTAGGATAACACCATCACAGTTGTACATGAGAATCACCACAACTTTCACACTGTTGGGGTTCTGACGAACTTTTCATTTTCGTGGTGACCCGTAATGACGCCATTCGTTCGATTGGCATTTCATTTGTGGCTCGTACGAGTACGATTTCGCCCATGTCTCATCCAGCGTAATGGTACGGCGTAAGAAAACCTCTCCTTTGCACTCATAGCACTCCAAGTGGTTACGAGCAGCATCGTAACATAGCCATTTCTGCACTTCTGTCAAATCACTTGAAACCAACTGTGATGCAATTTTTCTCATGCCCAGGCGTTGCTTCAGAATGTGAAGCACAGTCGTATGTGCTAATCCTGTCTCTCGGGCCCGCTCACAAATCGTATGGCATCGATCACTCTCCAGTGCTCTCTATAGGTCATCTGGAGCAAAAATGTCTAATAAACTATAAGCTGATTTGACACTTACTGAGCAAAGCACTAGTGGAGTGAGCTAGAGTTGCTGTAACACAACTGAGTTCCTGCTTGTGTACTGTCTAGGCTAGGGTGGCACTGTTGTGTTGCAGTGTGACTGCAGTCAAAATGCCTAACACATTTATATATGGAGAATATGCCGAAATGCATTTTGTATACAGTTTCTGCAATGGAAATGGCAGGGCTGCTGTGGTGGAATACTGGCAAAGATATCCACTTCAGAGAATTCCACAATGAAAACCATTTAAGAACCCACACAAAACTTTGAGGAAGGCTGGTTCCTTCCCACAAGAGAAAGAATGTGAATGAAAGAATGGAGAAGATGCAAGCCCAAGCAAGTACACACAGAATTTCCAGGATGACTGGTGAAGCACAGACACAGGTATTGAGAATTCCCTTCCATGATGGTTTCTATCTGTATCACCTCCAATGAGTACCACACCTCTTACTGGAAGATCACCCCAGATATACAGTAGAACTTGGTTACGTCATCAAAGGGACCTAAAAATAGTGTCGTTATAAACGAATGTGTTGTAACCGAAATGGGCACTTCCACAGTAGCCTTATGTTAGTCACGTAAAAATCTACCAAAAATGTTAAAATGTTGAATTTTTTAGTGAAATGCGTAGTTAAGTACAGACTAACGTAACATTAACGTGGAATTAATATGGATTCTCCATATCGTTTGTACTGTAGAATTCACCAAACCAAATTCGCGGCATACATCAGCTTTTTTCCTTCCATTTTCTATTTCACGAAGCACTTTAACTTTCTCTTCAATGCTTAAAACTTTCCTTTTCATTGCCATGTTTTCGCTACTGCACTTCTCTGGGTTTAGGCAGGAACACTATAGGGTAAGTAGACAATGTGAGGTCCTGTTAGATGAGATTCTAGGAAAGGAATGCAGTTAACAACCTGCTGTGTCCTCTTGCACTATTCACGCAGTCCCACCCCACACCCTTGTCTTCGCATAAAACCCACGCTCCTCTTACAGCCCGCGGTCGTATTCTTCCAGGACAGTCATGTCAGCAAGTAGAGAAAGTGAGGGTGGGCAGACACATCGAACTTTCCCACGATATCAGAGAAATTCAGGAATGAAAATGACGTTACATACGAGGTTGATGCATTTGTGCATGTCGTACTAAGCAAGGTATAAAAACAGTTGCTTTATGAGGAATTAGTTCGTACCATTGAATATTTGACGCAATAGACAAGGTGTCACAGAAACCGATGTTGCTATAACCAAGTTTTACTGTAATTTTGTGAATGGCTGTAATCACAGTTATGCATTCTGTTCAAGGATGAGGTTCAATGTACCCTCGACAGTATTACCAACATAAGGAATTCACACACTCTGGGCATATGAAAATCCAGATGAGGGTAGCAGAATGTCATTTTCAACACTGACTTTTAGTTAACATGTGGTGTGGGGTAGGAGACAATAACCTGACTAGTTTTTTATGAATTTTATAAGTTCTCATTACACTGAGGTTGCAATGTAGTAATACTTCTCTTATGTGCAGAGTAACATACTACAACAAAATTTTTATAAAATAATTCTCACCTCTTATAAAAACCAACATACACAAGCTATATCTATCGTATATTATGATTTAATTAAATTAACCTCCAAACAGAAAACCTTCCTGTTACTTCAGTATCAGACAATTCAATATTTTAAACATGAAATGCAAAACTGTCAAAACTTTTTTAAGATGGGCGAATACCCCTGATGATGGAAGAACAGAATTTTCTACTTAATAGAGAAATTATAAGGAATGTTTTCTCATGATAAATAAGCCACAAGAGGAATGGTGAAGCATTGCAAGATTCAACTTAGTTTCAGTCTTTCTTTTACAAGTCAATAACACACATTCATATACAAAGGATCTCTTAAAATTAAACAGAGAACAATTAAGAGCGGTAGTATGACTATTTACATGACACTGTCACCTAAAAGGACACCTTTTCGAACTGGGATTGCCACACTCATGAATGGTGCCTGGAAAAAATATGAATTAGCCACACATATCGTATGTGATTTAAGATTTTGCCACCCGGGCCAGTTTTTTATGGAACCAAGTGACTACTATGACACCCTGATAAACAGAGACCGACATTTCATTCGAAGTGTAGGATTGATAAAGGGCTAATAAAAAAAGGGGGAAGCACAACAGATTATTGAAGGTTACAATGCAAGAGCTGCTTTAATATGGCCCACCCTTACGCATGCATGCATTCATTCATATAGACAACTGAGTCAATGGAAAGCTGACGTTGCTCAGTTGATCAGGAAACTCTGCTCTTATGAAATATAAAGTTTTAGTAGGTCTACTGTGTTCACAAGAGATATCCACTGAAACCTACCATGAGCAGGATGAATGCAGTTTACACCATCAGACCTCATTTCTTCAAGGCCCAATTTAACATTACTGCCATCTATACCTCGGTCTCTCAAGCAATATCTGTCCTTTATGATTTTCTCACTTCAATTTTGTATGTGATTCTCATCTCCCACATGCATTCTATATTTCAAATATTATCCTCCAGTACTTAATCACTACCATTAAATAATTTCCTGATCCTCCTGTTACTTCCTATTTCTTTCTTTTTCCTTAAGAACACAATGTGTTGAAACACTCTAAATGTAGGTTTCTCCCTTGCAATGAAAGATGTTTTTGGGTATTGTGTCAGTATTACTGTACAGATGGACAGTAGTTATGAAGCCAGACTTCGTGTACATGCTTACTTCCTACTTGACACATCATTATTTTCCAGACTACAAAAACAAATATTTATGTCACACAGATTGGACAGTCAGGT
The DNA here is from genome assembly GCF_002891405.2 of Cryptotermes secundus. NCBI lineage: Eukaryota > Metazoa > Arthropoda > Insecta > Blattodea > Kalotermitidae > Cryptotermes > Cryptotermes secundus. The sequence goes on along the minus strand of NW_019733845.1, from coordinate 607,800 downwards.
TTCATAAACACTAACTGCATGTACAATGACATTATCAGTGTTCAAAAACTGTATATAACACACATTCACTTTCAGAACACTGAGAAGAAGTAATCAAAATAGAAAATTTTCAGACTTCACAAATACTTACATTGGTGCATCAGTGACTGCTTTGCTAATTTGTTCTATCTTGCCTTCAACATTTTGATATCTGGTGCAAAAATGTAGTAAACAAACCATCAGCCACAAAAAGAGAAAAGAACAGGAAACACATATTGCAAAAGAAAAATACATGCTACAACAGTCGTGAAAGAGTCACAGACTAAATAAAAATTTGGTGCAAAGACAATGCACATACTTCCTCATATATGACTGACCTAGCCTACATTACCTTGGAAGTAAAACTGATTTCTGCCCAACAGACCACTGTTATCAAATACCGAACAATAATGAAATATGTCCGACCATAAAGCCAGATTGAACAAAATCAACATTTCACATTCAGAACCCTAGTTCACATACTATTATTTTCCTGAAGATACTGCCCAATCACTTTTATTTAAGGAGAAGGTCTCATAAATAACTCTAATTTAATCACAATTATAAGAGGCAGCTCTGAGAAAACTGACAAAGGAGCCATCTTTCAGAAAGTCACCATTTTATGGGGGGTTGTCTGAAAGGGCCTTATTCTTGAAGCTAGAAGGTTTATATTCACCCGACACTGACCTATGACAGATAAATTCTTAATACCTGAACATAAATCAAATCCAACCAAACATCCAGGCATTAGCAAGGCACATAAAACAGACAGATGGCATTCCAAAAACACTTTTCTAATACAGGGGGGTCAAAACGTGTCAATCCTCAAAACCTTGTGATTTAAGCTTACACTTCCCTGTCTTTTATTTATGAAACAGTCTGGCAATTCTAGAATAGAATGTAGCATTAGACTTGGCACTAACAGTGTTAGGTAAACTCATATTAATGTTTGTAATAAAATTTGTCTACAAAAGAGAAAGCTATAATATCAATATAGGTACTGATGCAAATCTACCACTTTCAGCTTAAGTAATTAATCTTTTGAAATGCTGAAGTATATGTCCGTGGTCTGACAATAAAGTTCGCAAACTCATCGCGGTAAAAGTGCTACCTACCTCATTGCTGAATATCACTGTGGTCACCTTCAAATTACTCCCATTGGGAAGCTATGCACTGATGCCAGTGCCTAGTCCACCCTTCAAAACAATTTCGAAACTGGTTCTGTGAAATGGGCTTCACAGCTGCCATCAAAATATTCCTGATGTCATGAATGTCATCAAAATGCCTTTTTTTTTAATATATCCCTTATCTTCAGGAACAGAAATAAGTTCCCATAAACTTGCACCAACATCTCTCTGATTTCACTTCCACTCTTGCCAAGTTTAACAAAAATTTAATGTTCATTTGTTGCTCTAATTCAAGCTCTGACATTCTTGTGACGGCACACCTAAACACATTCACACAATAATATACTCCACTCAGAAAGAGGCTGCCATAGATCAGCAACAACATAGCTGTGAAACACTGATAGGCCAACGTCATCAAACCATGCTAAGGTTTCTGTCCACTGCTGCCGAGTTCGGAAACTTTATTTCAGACCTTCTATGCTAGTTCTAAACACAAAGCAGAAATACTGAATTGCCAATGAGCATAGGAAACACAATAAACTCAGGGCAGAATGCAAGGTGAGGAAGGCTGTGGGGTGGGGTGGGGAATGAATCACCCTGAACAGCAAGCTAACATAAAAATTCGGCATTTTTTATGTAAATTGATAACATCAATACTACAGATAGTCTCGATGACATATGGCATGTCATATTAAAGTTGTGGCATAACAGGCTCAAGGAAGGCCATGAATTGTTAGAAGATGCTCTATGGAGCACATGGGCAGCAACATCAAAGAACAAGGATATAAGTGACAGAGGTAGGAGGTAATGCGGACTGAGCGTCAAACAATAAAAACAATTATACAGAAAATTGGGATTTTAGATGGTTTCTTCAGTAGTTTACATACCAGTACTGTCAGTGTGTAGATTATTTTAGCATCAGATAGAAGGAAGACCGGTGAATAATGACTGGAAAAGGGTTTGGAAGGAACTGGTCAAAGCCTAATTGAGTTATTCCCCCAGAAACTGAGGCAAACCACAAAGAACCCCAGTCATAATAGCCAGTATCCTGGCTGAGATTCAAACTGAGAACCTCCCAAACACAAACCTATAACTTTATCTCTAGATCTTCTTGGTGAACTTCATATGTCAGTTACAGTAACACCATCCTTAACAGGACATGAAGAAATATACATGTATATATATATATGTACAACACCTGCCACCACACAATATAAAGACTGCCAACACAGGAACAATGTGATAAATGTATCAGGTGTGAGGATCAGTGACTGGTTAATCATTTCAGCAGATTTTCTCAAACAGAAAGTTACAGTTGACAAAATTTGGTCTTTCCCGCATGATCCTTAAAATATACAAAATCCTCCATGAAAAGGATATAACAGATATCAAGAAAAACTAAGTTCTAGCAGAAATACTCAAAGGAAAGGTGAGTCTGGAAGTCTCTTTCAAATGGCAAGGCATTGTGCACCATGAGTTTATTCCTGACACTACGAGAAGTACAAACAACAAAACGAAGTGCAACACAAGATCATCTACAGGAGGATGGTTTCCTGAAGCTTGCTAAAACCTAAGTGCTCCTGCATGACAAGGGTCCTACATATTGATCACTAATTGTGCAGTAGCAACTCACCAAGCATAGCGCCATGGCAAGGCTTCCCCACCCTCTGTAATCTCCCTATCCTGCAAAATGCAATTTCTATCTATTTCACTGGATAAAGGACTAGCTTATAAGCTGTTCAAGAATGCGGCAAAAATTCAAGACCTTCAAAAGACTGTCCTCTAAGAGATATTGTGCTTCTTTTTCAGTGTAACTGCGGAAAAACATTCTGAAGACAACTGCATCTAAAGGTCTCTCGGTGATACCAGATTTGTGAAGCGTCTCCTGTCCCAGAACTTTTAAAGGAACCATTTACTTCTCAGAGATGTTTTCTGATGCTACGCATTGTCACATTATACTAACAGTGTCATTCATGAAACTAAGATTAAACAATAAATTAAAAATTTCTTACAAAATCACCTGTAAGGCATATAAAAATTATTTCCTCATTTTTCTAAAGGAGATATGTATCCAACATACTAAAGGTTTATTTTTTATCATAACACTTGAAAGGTTTTGGCTCCTTCCTGCATGAATACTGTTAACTGTTATTAATTAATTAAGTTGTCACTACTTATGACTGACTGGCATGCCTTCAAATCCAAAGACACGGAAACTATAAGTCTGGTGGTTTATGTCACAACTAAACCTAGCCGCTTAGGACATTCAATACCAATTAGAAGAGCTATCACCAGGGCATCTGACCAAAACCAAAGTTGGCTCATAACATTTCAGATCAGCCATAAAAATATTTAGCCCTTCTTCAATAACTCATTGCAAATGCCTGACAGATTATAGTTTTAAATTTAATATATCTGAATTTGTATCTATTTTTGATATACATATACATTTGAAGTATTTTTTAATAACAAAACAACAGCAGAAGGGAATACTGCAGTGCAGAACACATTTCCATCCATTTCTGATTCAGAATATCTTATTGGTCTTCCTATCAATTTATTATGACATGTTCTGTGGTCTGGTTGTCAGAGCTCCTGGCTACAGATCCAGAGGTCTGGGTTTGATTCCCGGCACTATCAGATTTTCTGAGAAGTAGTGGATCTGGAACAGGGTCCACTGAGCCTCGTGAGGATAACTGAGGAGCTATTCCAAGGAAATAGCAGCTCTGTTCTAGGAAACCGAAATTAACAGGCATGGGGATTCATTGTGCTGACCACACAACACCCTCTATCAGCTAAAGTTGGCACTAACTTTGTCAACAAGCAGTGGTCTCTCAGTTACTTTGTTCACTTGTTTGTTTGTTTGTTTGTTAAATGTAAGGTTTTTCAGTCATAAAAATAATTGTTCATGTACTCTGTTACACATATAATGTATCAAAAATTACTTCAAGTAAAAGAAATCGATTTTAATAGGAAGCATATTTTATGACATACAAATTTTCTGCATGATCATCCATTTCCAAGATGATTCACAAAGGGCAATTACAGTCTGCTGTTAATACCTGATCAATATTAACTAAAAGCAAGCTCACCAAATAACTTTTAGAACATACTCCCCATATTAAATTTTTTCGAGAGCTGCTCAGTGGGTTTGAAGATGAACTATGACTAGATAAACTATAAACAAGATCTCCCCATTAAGCATTTATCTCACAGAATTTGTGCATGAAATACATAAAAATGTTGTTTATGGGTTTACCCATGGATACTTCACTAGCAGGTCTAAACTGACATTTAAAAATTCTGCAATGAATGTGTTAAATGCTACATACTGTAGCATGTAGACCTGTTGCTAAATAATGACTCTGTACACAATGACCACTGCTAGCCAACAGATTCCTGACATGCACCAACGGACTAAGTGGGAAGAGGTGTTCTCTACGCGATCCATGCGACAGCTGTCTGATGTAACAACAGAAGAACTGTTGGAAACGGTGTTTTCTATGCAGTCCATGCTGTGGTGTTATAAGCAGGACAAGTCTAGAGTTTAATTAGTTGGGAGACAGTCGCCAGCCAGTAAAGGCATGAACACGGAAGCTGAGGAAGCTACAGAACTGGAAGCTGTTACCAGATGACTGGTGAAGACAAAACAGACTGAAACGAATTAGTGTTTGCTGTAGTGAATTTTAAAGTGTGTGAATTACCGATAGCACTACACTTACTTGTAGCTACAATCTTTATGTACTCAATAAATACAATTACCAATCCAAACCCCATCTACAGTCACTCATACACATGAAAATACTTAAAATAAACATGTTTAAAGCAACAAAGAATTAAAGAAGAAAACTGGGACCTGACATACACACAGAAGTAAGATTAAGAAGCATTTCTAGCAATATCTATTAAATAATGCTATGTATTTACTAGTATGTAATAGTATCAGTACTTACACATTGGACTCCTTGACATTGCGAATACCCTGTGACATGTCATCTTGGAATTCCTTCCAAACACTGATGCCCAGCTTCCGCTTCAGTTCCTGTGACATCTTCACTTTTGATGCAAGAACCTGGCGAAGTGTTTGGATCTCCTGTTCAACCTATGAACATTATAATTATTCACTGATGAACTGTGGTAACAGTTCCACCCCAATAAACTGCTGTCTGGTGACAATTTTCTCTCAACACCTGCATCAGATGTTGGGTACTTACATGATAGTATACAGCTTGATGAGATGATGAGATACAGTGTGATCTGTACACATTTTTTCAGTGATTTTACCTTAACAATATTATAATTATCTGCATTAATAAATCTGAGACCTCTCATTGTCGCTTTTACAGTTTGTATGTCTTGAATATACTACTACATGAACACTCTGGAACATAATCATACCATAAAGCAGTTCCGGCATGTCTTGAAAGGACTGTTTTGGTTTCAGGGCAATGAAACAGATTCCCTCAATAACATAAGCTGTACTGTTCACTGGTAACTATAAGTACCACTGTAATGATTTGGCATATTTGTGAACATACATCAAAATACAAATATCTATACCTGTATGTTGACAGCATAATGAAAAGAAAATAAAAAATACTAGGAAAATACAGATTAGTATACTCCAGGCAAAGTACAGTCTAAAATGGCACTAACTGGTCACAAAAAAAATGTAACAGAGGATTATTTACTTACTTATGGAGCTGATCCCTTCTTGAGGAGAAGACAAATCTGCAGTTACTCAAGAATTTCCCAGCATTTTATGGAACCTGAAGGTTCATTACTGTGTTAACAAGAGCCCTCCACTGATCCATATCCTGAGCCAGATCAGTCCAATACACACCATTCCATCCTATCTCTCTAAGATCCATTTTAATATTGTCCACCCACCTACGCCTTAGTCTTCCCAGTAGTCTCTTTCCTTCTGGCTATGCCACCAATATCCTATATGCATTCCTCGTCTCCCCCATTCATGCTACATGCCCTGCCCACCTCATCCTCCTTGACTTGATCATTCTAATTGTACTTGGAGAAGAGTACAAGTTATGAAGCTCCTCATTATGCAGTTTTCTCCAACCTTCTGTCACTTCATCTCTCTTCGGTCCAAATATTCTCCTCAACACCCTGTTCTCAAACACCCTCGGTCTACGTTCCTCACTTAATGTTAGAGACCAAGTTTCACGCCCATACAGAACCACGGGCAAAATTATAGTTCTGTATATTCTAATTTTTATTTTTTGGACAGCAGACGAGAAGACAAAAGGTTCTGGACTGAATGGTAGCAAGCATTACCCGAGTTCAATTGCCTCTTAATTTCCTCCTGAATCAGGTTTCGATCTGTTATCGTTGTTCCCAAATATCTTAATTGTGCCACATTTTCAAAACATCTGTTTCCTATCATTATGTCATGATTTTGCCCTGCATTATGGTGATGAGACAGAAACATATACTTAGTTTTCTCAGTGTTTACTTCTAGACCAACCTCCTTACTTGCATCAATTAAAGTCTGTGTGTTTTTCTTTATGGTATCTACATTATCACCCAGTAGATTCACATCACTGGCATAGACTAACAGCTGATGTGCCCGTTTAATTTCAGTCTCACCTGGTTTCCCTGGACCTTCCTAATGGCATATTCTAAAGCAAAGTTGAAGAGTGGCCATGAAGCATCTCCTTGTCTTAGAACATTCTGGATAGGAACTTTACGAGACAAATGTTTACCTATACAGACTTTACTATACATTTCATTTAAACACATTTTAATCAGCTTAACTAGTTTCATAGGTATCCCAAACTGTATCAGAATACTGTACAATACTTCCCTCCCAACCAAATCATACACTTTCTTGAAATCTACAAATCAATTTTGCAATAGCACTTTCAACCTCAAAAGGGCTAGGATCAGGTACTAACGGAACAGCTGTATACATTTCTGTCTGCCTAACATCACTGACCCCAAGTACATTCAATAACTGAGAGAAGTAGTTCTTCCACCTATTCAAATTTGTGGGAATCTGCAAGCAGATCACAACTGTCAAAGTATTACAGAGTGTAATATTCCTCCTACCACTTGTAAACAAAACATACCATTGTAAGTTCCTGTTGCCATTCCTGGCGTTGACGCTCCTGCTCCTCAGGGGTTAATCCATGTAGTTCATTAATACCTGAGTCTGGGGACATGTCAACCGGTGCCTCCTCAGCTGGAACAATAATTCATATCCCATGTTTAAACTTCTGAGATCATTAATTTATTTATTTGAATTCTTTGCCTACTGAGGATATACAGAATGAAAGACAATGGGATCGATGTGGTGGATTCTTTGACTTTGTAATGATGATGCTTAAAATTGCAGAGGTTTTGTAGTGTTGAATGTCATGGGAATATGATCATAAGCAGAACTTGGGTAAGAGCTTGAAATGAAATAAGCACGGCCCATTCCAGAGTACTATTCCTCCATTAAACTGGAAAGACAGAGGAAAACCACCAAAAATCATAAGGTGAGCTGGTAACCAATACGTACTTCCAGAACACAGCACCAATACATCAACATGTCTGTCAGAATGGTTCTGGATCTCTCTTTACAGAGTGCATCCTGTTGCATATTTGTAAAATATTCTATTACACTTGTTCCATCTAACACAACTCAAAGAATGTATAACATTCAATTTGTTTAATTAATATCACAACATGTTTCGACTATTTTAACTCGCCATCATCAGGTCACTGTAACTGTTTAGCAAATACTCTTTTTGAATTGCAAATCATCTTTCTTCTTATATGGGCCCATTTGCATCACTTGAGTGAATATTTTATGGAACCAAGTGACTATTTTGACGTCCCCACATACATAATCCTATGCTTCATTCGAAGCGCAGGATTGTTGAGGGGATAATCAGAAGAGGAGGCACAACAGATCACTGTGGTCGCGGTGCAAGGGCCAACCCCTTGTACATTCATTCATTCATATGGGCCCTTATTTACAATGATTTCTAGTGGATTACAATACTGACATTCATCAATTGAACAATTCTGGAGTAAATCTTTGCTAGGTCATATCTGGCTCAAACAAGGATGCAATTCTATATTCGCAGTTGCTAGGTGTTGAGTTGCGAATATGGCAACATATGATGTTTGATAATGGACCGATGGGTGTTTTTCTTTAGCCTGACTAGGCTGTAGTTTTCACTCTTACGTTGCACAGAAAGGAAGCAGAAAATAAATTAGCACCAGATAAAATACTGTAGCATGTTCACCCATTACTAGGTTAGCTATAGCAGTAACAGGCCATGGAGGCCTATATGGTTGTGAGAGGTCGAGGCTCCCACATTTTCTACACATCGGCTCACAGATGGCGGTGAGGTCAGCCTTACACGTCCATCGCAAAATTGTAATATGGCCCTACCATACCAAATGTCATCTAAATCAATTACAAAGTTCGGTAGATGAAATATGTGGGCGCAGATATGACATCCCTATTATGGCAAATAACGGGAAAAACGGGATTTGAAGAGGCCAAAACTGGCCTGGTATCAGAATGTCAAAAGCTGGCGTTTTATACAGATTGGGCCTGAATTCACTGTGCATCTACACTGCAAATGATGAAACCGCCCCATTTTTTGTATTAATGTACCTAGTCAGCACAGCAGATGTGGAGTGCTCAAGAAACATCTGTACCTCACTCCATACACGGTAACTTCAGTGCATGCATTGAAAGAAAGGGACAATGTCAAGCGTGTTGACTATTGCCGATGGTTTAAGAGACACACTTCTGGACATCACATATTTACCGATAAGGCGTGGTTTCATTTGTCCGGTTACGTCAACATCCAAACAGCTGCGTTTGGACAGTGAATAATCCGCGTGAGATCAAGGATACACAGTTTCAGGACCAGAAGGTTGCTGTGTGGTGCGCCATATCACGAAATCGGATGATCGGCTCCATATTCTTGGATAACACCATCAACACGGAACGTTACTGTGAAGTGGTTGTTTACTCCTTCATTGATCATTTAAACGAGAACGAAATTGGCCGCGGCTACTTCCAACGCGACGGCGTTACTGCACACACGGCTCGGGTTTCCATGACGCTGCTGTGCGATTGGTTACGGGAACAGAATGATTTCAAAGCGCATTTCGCTACCACGGTCACCCGGCCTTACACCCATTGATTACTGTATGTGGGGGGCAATGAAAGGCGCATTTTGCAAAGACAATCCTCACACTACCTTCGAACTGAAGGAAGCCATTGTAAATTTCATCAGGAATATTCCTTCGATTAAATTGTTGCATGTATTTGCAAACGGAACGTGTAGATGCATGTCTACAAGCATTTGGGGGCCATTTATATTATGTGTTGTAACTTAAGTATGAGAAATGTAATTACATTAATGTACGTATAAGGGACTCGTTGAACACACACCTCGTCTACGGTTGGTGCACAAGGGTTTTTGCCTCAATCTATACAAACATACAAATGGACTAACAAATTCTGTGGCATTCATGGCGTCTCTTAATCGTAACCTGTGTGGAACGGAAATTAATTCGATTTGTTGGCCGCCTGCAACTTCCGCTTCGCCCATCACAAGTGATTAACTTCCTGCAGTTTTTGGCTATGCTAATACGAGTATGATAGTGTCCAATCTCCTAATTTTCAGAGGATCTTCCACGTTCACATTTAGGATACATTTCAACGCGCACAATGAATACATGCGTAGACCTAATGATAAATATGCTACAATTATGAGTTCTTATCTTAAGTTAGGTTAAGTATCTTTCAAATTTTCACAAAAGTTGACGTAAACACTGGGTCGCTGTAGGTCACCTAGGCTCCATTTTTACCTACGACGAGTTAATACAAACATGCTGACCGCGCAAACTTCCGAGATACACGCAACACTACCGCCACATGGCCTTCAAATTATACATTTAACATTTGTTCGACGATATGTTACTTTTGTTCCGGCATTTTTTGTTTTAGTTTTGCAGAATGTAAAACAACAATATGAACAATCGTATATTTCGGCTTGGAATCGGTTTTTTTTTACGGCGAGATAGCACGACGTCAACGGGACAAAAACTATTAGCTCATGTCTCACACCTACAACAAGTTTCTGAGAAATACGCTGATTTAGTCCATGCGTATTATTAGGCCAACATCTGTGCTATTCCGTAACTTATAACCAGTGACTCAGTAAGTGGAAGTGTCTCTGATTTATTCTACATAAAACTTTACTAACGCAATTTTAGGCCCACAAAGTAATGATCCTAATACTTATCCTATGAACGAAGGTCTTGACAGATTGGTCAAAATGTACGTTTATGGTGCAGACTCCTACAGGCCGAGCCATAGCTCAAGCGGTTAGTCGCTTGCTTCCCACCGCCCGGGTTCGATCCCGGGTCTGGTCAAGTGGGATTTGTGGTGGACAAAGTGGCGCTGGGTAGGTTTTCTCCGAGTACTTCGGTTTCCCCTGCCAATCCTCATCCCACCAGTTGCTCCACAATCACCCTCACCTATCATCTTGGGCTGCTACAATAGGCCAGAAGTGGCCGCAGTACAAGGGACTTAGTCCCACCCAACAGGCAATAAAAAAATATATTCCCTACAGAACGGTTAATACTTTGTAAGATGAGGCACCGACTAAATGATTAACATTAATATTACTATATCTACATCACGACCCTCCAAAACAATTTATTATATATGCACAAAATATAGAATACTCCAATTTGTCCATAGGAACACAACAAAATCACAAAAACCAACGACTGACTCGATGATGTAAAAGAATTTTTATTCTTGTTTTATAATATAACTTTTGTTTTATTTAATCTAATTTATTATATTTTACACCAAGTGTTTATTTAATATTATTGTATCGAATTTTATTAGTACTGCAGTTCAGTGGTGTATATATGTTAGCCATGTATTTGCCTGATGATGGCTTTTAATAGCCGAAACATGTAGCAGAGCCAAACTAGGCACTGACCTTAATATACACGTAGTTGTGTTGTGACGGTCTTAATGAAGAAATTGTATATTATAACACAACAGGATGCATGAAATGAAAATTATTGGGAAATTCTTTAGAGTAGCCGAGCGAGTGGTGGCTTCTCACGAAGGACTCAGCTCCATGAGTTTAGTTTGATGCTTAACTACATGCCTACAGCCGAAAACAAAAATGTAACATACTCAGTTCAATTCTGACTTCATTTTCGGTTTTATGCAATGTATATATATGTTCTCCTTTCTGTTTGAGCGTTAAAAATTAGGTCGGGAAAGGGAGAGAATTACCCGAATAATTCGACAAATAATGTGTAACGTTTTACCTTTCACCAACTGCAGAAAACGCCTGTAGTTGCGGGGACTGCTGACTTTTGCGAAGTACGGTTTAGAAAGGTCTTGAAATGTCACTCTCACACTTCTCGCTTTTCTGCTGGCGGGTTTTGAATAAAATTCAGCTTCAACGCAAAAAGGGTCCACTTCGGCTGCCAGTGAATCATCTAGTCCAGATGCAGGCAAATTTTCAACGAAATTTCCATCTTCGGGCCAACAATGGTCAAAACTTGGCGTTCCTGATTCTGCTACGTATGAATAATAGCAGTCTTCTTCATACTCCAAAGATTCGTAGTCCTCTTCTATATCCTCGTCGGTCAGATCGGGTACGCGAGTTCTTTTCACAGGATTGTTTTTTCTAACTAATTCATTAGCTCCTACATTCTCTTCAGTTTTATTTTCCATTAGTGGGCTAATAAGAATCTTCAGTTCAAAACGACTACGTTACATTTGCTCCTTCCAGCACATGTTTATTCGTTCAATTTTCATTCTCATATTTTAAGACGGCAATGCTCTGCAAAGCCGGATTCGTTCATGCTACCTTTCAGCTACTTTGTACGTTAACAGGGCGCCGGGAGGAAACATTCTGAATGCACTGGGTCTGCATACATGGGGCAAGAGTTCAGTGAACCGTGCTGAAATCAACATTTCATGGCGTGAACTGGAATGACATACTTTGCAAATCAGAATTTGGAACAATCGCAGTAACCATACATATGGGCCTCTATAGTAGGCCTATGCACCCACGTAATTTCCGCCAAAGTTCTCCCAAAATTAATTTATTATTTACGCTTATCAGACCTACATAATTCACACAAAATTGACTAAGCCAATCTAACCTTACTGAAATAAAATTTGAGAAACGCGAAATCTACGTCAAAATACGAAGAGTTAACCTTGCCAGTAGTCCTACAATTTCACAAATCTGGAAGTAAATGGTTAACGACTTCCAGACGTGATAATACATACGTACATATTGCTCGATTGCTGTCAATAAACAATTAGCATATTTCTACCTCGCACAGTGCCAAATGTATGACTGCATACAATATGTCCGGGTTTTCGTATGCTTAATACTAAGATTATCTCACCCGATTCAACTGAGCACGGTAACAGAAAATTTCATGTATCAGTGATTACAGATTTCACCTGACACAGTATCACGCACACTGCATAACACATTACGTTACAAATTTTTCGTAAATTACAAGAGATTTTCATGTAACTGCCACATGTCATTCGCCAGCTGTCAAATACAACTGGTTTCCATTACTTGCCAGACGCTAGAGTATGTAACTCCAATAGCCTACGAAATACAGGTGAAAGTTTTCATACGCTATAAAACTTAGCATTTCTCTTACACGCCACACAACTGTCATATATTAGAACCGTGTCTTCTTTCCCCGTTAAATAAAATTATTCTGGCAAATCTGTTTGCTTTACTTAGTACAGCACTAGGAAATATGCTCTGCCACGTTGTCCCTATTTCATGAACAACAGCAACCTGCAAACACTGTCACTCTACACTGACCAGCGACTGACTTCTCCACCAATCCTCTCAGGAATCACGTGGTAAACGAACTCTCATTTCTGCTCTTCCTCTCCTTCGGTTCCACCGTGCCAATGCTTTCGGACCGCACCATATTTCACATACTGCCTAATCACAGGTCAGCCTTTTATCACATTCACCAAAATGGGATCATTTATTTCTCGTAAAATCGTAATCAAAACGAAAATTATCTAACTCTACCAAGTGTAAACTACACCACAACTGTCAAATACAACAAAAACTACAGAACCATTATATCGAATACAAATGTAACAAGATAGGAAATACACGTATAATGCAACATTTCAGGCGCGTTCAGATTTTTCACCTTGATTCTAGTCAATATACAGTTTTCATTTTCCTAGTATGTCTTAAGCACATAAAATGCATATTATTTTATTTACTTCATTCCGAATTTGGGTACTAGTAAAACCAATGCGCTATAGCCAATGGAGTAGCGGAAAATTTGCTTAATGTAAATATATATATATAATTCACCTTCGAAAGTAGAAGTAAAACAAATTAACGGTGGAATGAATTTAAAACGAAAGATATTTCACTTCAGAGTAGATATCAGACAGCCGTAATAATTTGTTTATTGTGAAAAATAAGAGTAACTGTAAATACAAAAAAAGACCTAGGCAATGTTCATTAGGCAGATCGCTATTATAGAATAAGATGTTTACAAGACTGTGCTACAGAGGGACGGTCTTATAAACATCTTATTCTATTACAGCAGTCTCCCAGCGATTCTTAATAGTGTAAAACCTGTCTTATAAGGAATCTCAAGAGTCCAGATCATTTTTCCGCTGAAGCCAGGTTTCCGTTTAATCAGGGTATACTACAATAATTAAACCAGGGCACGCATGCATTTGAGACAAAACAAAACACCATACTCATTAATTTATTCACACTATAATCACTGAACACATGCAAACATTCAACTGATCAGAAAAAAAAAATGTCAGTACTCACTTTTTATATTTTTACCACAACTGAGAGTTTTTGCACGCAGTTTACTCTCTTGCTGCTTGACTTTCCACAAACAATTTAACTTGAGAAATTACACTAATGATGTCTGAATCATTCCGTTGTACGGCAAATTCCTTCAGTTCCTTTAAACTTTTGACAGCATCTTGATAGGTCTTCACTCTCGAGGACAGTGAAGCCAGGAAAAACTGTGCTGGTAACGGCCAGCAGCCATGTAACCTACCGACCGGGGCATATCCCTAACAATACCTCACAGACAGCCAAGAAGTCGATTAAAACCAAACCTAAAATCCGCATCTGTCAAGCTGCCTCCAAAATGGTGTTAACTCCAAATTTCTTCGCACCTCTCATAACTACTGGCATGGACACGGAGACTACTGAAGCAAAACACACCCTGCCGGAGCAGACGGTTCCCAGAAAAAAGTGGGCCGCCACCATTAATCATGACTTCTACCCAAACTTCATTCTCCTCCAAAGCGACTTAAAAGAGCACGCCAAAGGAGAGTACGAGTTCCGAAAAACACGAAATAGAATCCGTATCATAATAAAATAAATGGCAGACTATTCAGCCATGAAATCCCACCTGGAGAAAAATAATCTCTACTATTTTAACTTCTCCCCAAATTCCAAAAGTCCACAAAGACAGTAATTCGTCAACTTCCCCTAGACTCGAAAGTGGATGACATTTCCAAAGTTCTGGGGACTTAGGCTTCAACGTCATCAGCGTGAGGCTAATGACGGCCACTCGAACAGCACCCAACGGACAAACACACGTGGAACCCTTCCCTCTACTACTTGTTACCTTAACAAGAAATGTAAATTCTTACGAGATATTAAAGCTGACTAGCCTTAACCATATTACGTATTATCAAGGTTAAGTTGTACAGAGCTCAGACTGGCCTAACGCAATGATAAAACTGCCAAAAATCTGGCCACCTCTAGGCCAACTGCAAGCAACCCCTTCAACGTTTGTGGTGCGGTGGTCACCTGCACAGGAAATGCCCTGAAAAAGAAATAAACACAGAACCTACGTCGAGTTTCTGCAATTGCATCCTACACGGGGGAGCGAAACCTCATCCAGCGTCATACAGAGGTTGCAGCCATGCGAAAGGAGAAGAGTACAACGAGCTCCCAAGGGATCCCCTGGCATAACGCCCTTCTCTAAGTATCTCACCAGAGCAATCCTATGCAGCTACACTGCGTCAAAACACGCATCAGCAACCATATGCATCGCAGACAGATGGGAAAAGCTTGCGGCACCCCGTGAAGCAGCATCTGCTACTGGGTGTACAAGCCCCAGTTCGTCTAACAGTGACATGTTAAAGGTCGCCACTGTAGTGCAACACACCATGACAGAGCACAGAGAAGCTGTCTCAGAAAAATATAAAACAATGGTCATTATAAAAATGGTACACAAGGTCTGAGAGTTCATAGGCCGTTCACGTCATAGCATTCATTTAATGCAAATAACATTTGGAGACAGCGATATGAGCCCAGTAAACAGCTTCAAGACTTACATACAGATGCGTCCCCGCTCTCAGAGACACATCTCATACCCCTTGAGAGCTTCGTTATTCCGAATTGTCACTCGTATCGGACCGACCGCTTCCCAGGAAGAAAAAGGCGGGAACTGCCGTTGCAGTGAGAAAGGGCATTCCCCACAACCATGCAGACCTGCTACCTCTTGATTCAAAAGAAGCCTACGAGTCTGCATACCGACTGGTAATAGTGAAGTGCTACTTGTAGCAGTCACCAGGCCACGCTTGGAATGATGCAGAAGTCAATGTATTATTAAGCTTTAGACTTAAGTCGCTAGTGGCAGCAGGTCTGAATGCTAAACATCCATTTTGGAATAGTGAACTTTCCAATACTTCAGGCGCGAAACTACTGAATTTGTTACATCTAAATCAATTTGAAATTTCAGCATCACAATGTCCCACTCAATACTCTGCTGCGGGAAATGGTGACGTGCTCGATATTCTTGTGCACAAGAATGTCCGACTGTCAAGTCACTGTCTCTGACATTCTGGACTCAGATCACCTACTAATCGTTTTCCACTTACTGAATCATGCTAGAACCATACATTTTTTAGATCTGGTTGACAAATTCAGATTGCGAGCAGTTTCAAAGCCTGTCCTCTGAATTAATTTCACCTAGAATCCAAATTAACTCGAGGGAAGAAGCCGATAGAGCGGCCCGCGACTTTACTGCCTCTGTAGCTTCGACGTATAAGCTATCGACAAGCAGACTTATACTCTCGAGCGTAAATATAGATCTATCTGGTCTGAAGAGACTCCTAAAACATAAGCGGAAGTTAAGGAAACTGTGGCAAGCAACCCGGGATCCAGCATGTAAAACGGTAGTTAATTGGGTCGCCAAAGCCATTAGACGAACGGCCCGTAGAAAGGCACTAAATCGGTGGGAAACAAAAACAGTGGACTGTGAAGTCACACTCAAGCTCTATTGCCTATTGATAAATCGTTTATGAAAAGAGATGGGTCAAAGGCACCAACCGCTGTTCATAGCTTTTACGAACACCTTATCACCCGAACGAGAGAGCCAACGCGACTGCGGCTTGTTTCGAAAAGCAGTTCATATCTCATGACGTGTGACTAAAATCATGAGCGAAGGGTGGAGACTACGGAGTCCAAGTTCTGCTTGCATCTGTAGATGAGTCCCCCATGGAAAAAGTAAGACCCTCTAGTAAAATGAAAAGAGTCCTGCTTAATGCAAGCCAGTCTGATTTCCGTGCCCGTCACAGTAGACATTTCAATGTATGAGGCTTACGCGCCAGGCCACCTTAAATTTCAACAATATCATATAGGGACAATCAGCCTTTGCAAAATAGTTGCGCTGTCCAATTAAACAGCGTGGAGTAATTTTGCGCAGTCGTTATATGGTAATAATGTCCCACCGGTAATTTCGGAGAATTACGTCAATACCTAATCTTGCATTAATACGACAGTAATGAAACAACCGTTTCCTCCGATCGGACGAAACGTAACATTTCACTCTGCTACTTACAGGCTAAAATAAAATGAGGTATATTCATAGTACCTTAGTTTCCAATGTCGGCCGCTAAGAAGGGGCACTATTATGAACTTAGTATCTATTACACGTCTGAAGGAATTAGACTACAAGAATTATCCGCTGCGAGGAATTCGCCCACGTAAATTCGATTGTCCGTCTGTACGAATCAAGCAACTCGAGAACCGGTAGACGGAGCTTCATGAATTTGATTACTGAGACTTCAACGAAAAGCTGCCACGTCATTTCAAGTTTTCATTTAGATAGAATATATTTAACGAAGACTTCACATGACCTACTGGCATATCTGCAGCACCTCGCTAAATATTCACCTGAGAGAAAAAAAAAGTTCCGCATATGTGTCTTCACCAGTCACTGCCTGATAACGGCTTCCAACGGCGGACGTTCCCCTTATTCTGGGTTCCCGAACTATCGCCGTGCCTCAGCTACGTGCTTCTAATAGCAACAGCTCACGACTGGACTGCAGTTCTATAACTAATTCACCAACCAACTCTTCACTTCCATGCACTGCACTAACTATAACTGGTCATAACATCTCGGCACGGGCCGGACACAAAACACCGTTCCTCTGTTTCTTCGAGGAACGCGCAGAAAAAAACCGCTTCCTAGTTAGTCTACTTGTCCATGCTAGGAATCTGTTGCCTAGCAGCGGAGGTTGTTTAGAGAGCAATTACCCAGCTACGGGTCTACATGCTACAATATTGACTGTTCATTCATTCCGTTAAGTCCATACAGTTTTGACTTCTCGCCAACTTCAGTTTCACAATCCAACATTGAACAGTTACACGTGAATTTAAGGGTTCCCAGAATGATTGTTTTTTTAAACACAATACAACGAAAGTATTCTGTTACACAAATTACCAAGATGTGGTTAACTCATCAGTAAAGTGAATGGCTGCGAGCTGGATCGAGTAGAGGTCGCCCCTCCCGGCAAATACGTCGCCCAGCGTCTTCCACTTAACAGGTTTGGATGGTTCTGTGCCCGCGTGTAAAGCGGCAGGGGTGTGAGGGCTGCTACTGTATCTTTAGCATGTACTGGCATCACAAATGTGTGCACTTCAAGCTGCTGTGACGTTGTGCTTCGTTACAATAAATTAATAGCTACAGAAATTTGTGATCCATGTCTACTAGTCATATCTGTCAAACAAAGCCCTAAATATGAACAAAGAGTCTCAATTTGTAGGTATGTTTATAATATATCTCTGTATGAAATCATATTTGCTCGTCTCCAATGGTTCATTAACTATCGTCACCAAAAGAAAAATTCAACATACAGCAACTGTCATGTTGTTTTATATTGTACAAAAACATCACCTTAACAAAAGATTCATGTTTTTCGCAGTTTAATAACATTTCAGGGCCATATATTAAGAGGCGGTAGCATTGCTTCCACCTGAAACGTTCGCAAGGCCGTTGAAATGGGAGACAAAATGCAGGGAATTTCATTTACTGGCCAACTACTTAGCTTCCTGACGGAGTCAGATACAAAAATAAAGATGAACCCCATGAAACCATAACGCATAGCATATAGGTACATCTAGTTTCATACAAAAAAAACTTAGTTTAGAAGTTACAAGCGAGCGTGCACACACAAACACGGATTGATAATAATGTACTAGAAACAAATCTTGCCTTGCTTTCCTTCCTTATAAGGGTCATTCCTTGTGAAGTCATACAGAGGGGTCGCTCACCATTTAAAAAAAATCATATTTTGTACAATTATTTCTACATACGTATTTTCACACTTCAAAAATATGTTTTAAAAAACTGTAATCCGCTCGGTTCTCCCGGTACAGCCGTTTTTATAATGCGAAAGAACGCGTTTTCGGCTCAAAAGGAGGTTTGCGTTATCTTCTGTATCTCGATAACTGTTGAAGCTAGAGACTCCAATGAAAACCAATTTGTTCCTCATGATATGGACTACAAATCATATTATTACTAGGTTTCACTCAACTCACTTCCTCTAGGTCTAATTAAGCTTGAAACTTACTTATCGATTTTGGAAAAAAGTGCTATTTTTCAACTTCAAAATCAAATGGAAGGGGGAAAGTATCAGATCTGTGGTTTCTACCCTTTGCTTTTTCCTACATGGGGATATAATCACGTAGGTTAAAACCCGGACCTAGTTTCCAGAATTTTCCAGGAGTTTTCAAACTTTGCTCTGGGCCAAAAATCGGCCATTTTTAACATCTCATATCTTCANTTTATAATGCGAAAGAACGCGTTTTCGGCTCAAAAGGAGGTTTGCGTTATCTTCTGTATCTCGATAACTGTTGAAGCTAGAGACTCCAATGAAAACCAATTTGTTCCTCATGATATGGACTACAAATCATATTATTACTAGGTTTCACTCAACTCACTTCCTCTAGGTCTAATTAAGCTTGAAACTTACTTATCGATTTTGGAAAAAAGTGCTATTTTTCAACTTCAAAATCAAATGGAAGGGGGAAAGTATCAGATCTGTGGTTTCTACCCTTTGCTTTTTCCTACATGGGGATATAATCACGTAGGTTAAAACCCGGACCTAGTTTCCAGAATTTTCCAGGAGTTTTCAAACTTTGCTCTGGGCCAAAAATCGGCCATTTTTAACATCTCATATCTTCAGTGGAGAAGCTCCGAAAATTTTTAAATTCATAGCAAATAATGCTCTATTCTGGAGTAACTTGGGAGTTAAAATTACAACTCTGATATTTACTAATAGCTAAGTTTCTTATTGAAGTCTCTAGCTTCAATAGTTATCGAGATATGGGAGATAACGCAAACCTCCATTTCAGGCGAAAATGGGTTTCTTCGCATTATGAGAACTTCGCTATTAGTTGAATATCAAAGTTGTAATTATAAATGTGTGTTACTCTGGAATAGAGCATTATTTGCTACGAGTTTCAAAATTTTCGGAGCTTTCCCACCGGAGATATGAGATGTTAAAAATGGCCGATTTTGGGCCCAGAGCAAAGTTTGGAAGCTCCTGGAATATTTTGGAAAATATGTACGGGGTTCAAAACTACGTGATTATATTCCTCATGTAGGTAACAACAAAGGGTAGAAATCATAGATCTGATACTTTCCCCTTCCAATTGGTTTCTGAAGGTCAAAAATAGCGTTTTTCCGAATATCGATAGGTAAGTTTGAAGCTTAATTACACCTAGGGAAAGTGAGTTGTGTAAAAACTGGTAATGACATGATTTGTAGTCCACATCAAGAACAAATTGGCTTATCATTGGAGTCCCTACCTTCAACAGTTATCGAGATGGAGAAGATAACGCAAACCTCCATTTGAGCCGAAAACGCGTTTTTTCGCATTATAAAAACGGTTGTACCGGCAGAACCGAGCGGATAACAAATTTTTAAAAAATATTTTTGAAGTCTGAAAATATGTAGAAATAATTGTACAAAATATGATTTTCTTTTTAAATGGTGAGCGACCTCTCTGGATGACTTCACATGGAATGAGCCATAAGTAAATACGGCCGCCATGTAAGCACAGCAGGTTCGGCGGTGTAGGTTAATATATTTATCTCCAGCATAACCTTTACTCCATTATTGGCTCCACATTTTCTCTGAAATGTTTTGTCATCAGCTTTATCCCGACGTCATCGCACTAGTCTCACCGTGGGACTACAGAACAGAAGTTTTTTGTTTTAATTAAAATGGTACTTGGCTGTGCAAAGCTGTACTCATTCGCTGCCAAGAAAAACTGCATTGTGAAGTATCATTCACGGGGTGACTGGCTTCTGAAGCCATTATCTAACGTTTCACTTTTAAGAACTGTGAAGAAACAGTGCGCCTGAGGAGTTGCTTATTGTCTGCCAGTCCCTCTCCTTCTTTAGTCGCACACCAATAATAATAATAATAAAACAACACTGCTTTGTTTGGACTAATTACATAATTATGAGGCTTCTCATCAAATTTTACTGTTGAGCACAGCATGAAGAACATACTGCAATGTTTACTTGACATGCATTGCAAATCCATGGCACCGCTGATTACTGGTTCAGTCTACATTCATATTTGGAACTATATGATAATTCAATCGTTAAAGACGCTAAAATTTTGGGGCGGGGATGCCAGATTCGCACATTTCACTGCTGCTAATTACCATTTATTCAAGATAGATAATTACATTAACTCAGATTTAAGAAACCTCATAAAAACAAACAAACAGAACAAGTTCCGTTTGTGTCATCCTAACAACAATCACATACAAAAAAGATTCACGTTATCTTCACATAATCCGAAAATTTTAAGAGAAGTCTAATAATGTGCAGCATGAGATATCTCAAGGGCACCAGGGCTGTATTGGAGCAAGGAGGGCATCTGGCATCACTTCCTATTGGTAACTTTGGATGTACGTAGGTAAGTCAAGAAGTAAGTTACAAATGGATATAGAACTTAAACAAATAAGAGTAGTGATTTGAAAAATATATTTTATTTCTCAACATAATCTGCCTGTACATTGAGGCACTTGTCCCATCGTTTCAGAAGCCCCTGAAAACCAGCAGCATAAAATTCTTTGGGCTGCTGTCAGAACCAGGCGGTGATTGGGATCACGAAGGCATACTGCTCACCACATTCCAGCCTCAAGGACAAACCGTAAATGCAGACTCCTACTGTAACATCCTCAGGAAACTTCGTAAGGCCATTCAATGTAAGTGACCAGAACTCCTCATAAAAGGCGTGTTGCTCTTGCATGACAATGCGCGTCCCCATACTGCCAACAAGGCAAATGAGACGCTGCGAAATTTAAAGTGGGAAGTCCTCGAGCATCCTCCGTATAGCCTTCGGCCTTCTTAAACATCATCTTTCGGCTGAACATTTTCCCGATGGTGAAGCTGTAGAAAGGGAAGTCACCGCCTGGTTCCAACAGCCCAAAGAATTTTATGCTGCTGGTTTTCAGGGGCTTGTGAAACAATGGGACAAGTGCCTCAATGTACACAGAGATTATGTTGAGAAATAAAAGCATATCTTAAATCAGTACTCTTATTTAAGTTCTATATCCATTTGTAACTTACTTATTGACTTACCCTCGTATATTTTGCATCAGGCAGCCAGACGGTTCGCCATCCCTCTACAAAACATACAACTGAATATGGGGGATGCTTATCGCAGCGACACACACAGAGAGAGCCTACACAGAACAATACCTGAACAGCAATAAAACAAGAAGTAGCCGCTGCAGCACTATAGACATAGGGCGTGTACCCCGAGAAAATTTTAATTTTTAAACATTTGGAAAAAGAAAAAGAAAAGAAGATTTATAGACATTTTAATTTGAATTGAAGTTTTAAAAAAGTGCCAATTTTAGAAATCAAATTGATGCGTGTAGGTTAACAAAGATTTTATACATACATACAATTGGAAAGATTGGTGATTTTAAATTTTATACTAAGGGCCGTGTAGCAGCTACATAAGAATACACACCTGATGATGGCCATTTAGGGCCAAAACATGTAGTGTGGAGGAAGGGAAGAAGAAAGAACTACAATAAAATTGTTGCACTTAAGACGGAGTTTGTCTCATATATATAATTTCTTGAGGTTGAACCTCTACATATGAACTGTGTGTGCTCTTTTACTCACTACCAGTCTTTCACTAACCTTTGCCACCAGCAAGTAGTGGACAGTATCACTATCTGGTGCCCTGAATGATCAGACATAAAGTGTACTTGAATGCCATCTCCTAATTTATCAAAATTTGGTCAATTTGATTGTACGTCCATCAGATGCCCAAGTAAATTTATGAATGTTATGATGTGGAAAATCGTACTTTTGTCAGCAATACTTTTAGATGTGGCAAAGTTTACTACTCTAACTCCATTATCATAACTAATTTAATGTAAAATGTCTTTGCTACATACTTTGCCAATGAAATCTCATAACAAAGTTTTCATATGTAACTTTGGGAATTTATCAAATACATGTTCTAGTGATTCATAGAACCTGCCCTTTACATCATCAATTTTATCTTCTGCTGGGGCATGAACATTCAGAACGGTGATATCACACCAGCGACCTCTTAGTATTATATATGACATCCTAATCACTAATGAACTCTACCCTCTTAACTGCTGATATGATTCTCTTATGTACGAAAAAACTGTACCTAATTCCTGATTCTCATTCCCTTTACATATAAAATGTATATTTGTCTGCTTGTTCGGTGTCACCTCCATCCCACATGACCTCCTGTACTCTCGCTATCTCTAACTTATACTTTGAGATTTTTTCTGCCACTGCCCTGAGCACACCTGCCCTATACACACCTCTAACATTCTAAGTACCAAATCTCATACCCATTTTCTTTCACTTAGGTCGTTTATTAACAGAATCCATCCAGGTCTGAGGCTTTTTGAACATTTTCGTAACAAGCTTATTTTTTTGTGGCGAGGAGTTGTTAGCCCCAAGCCCAAGGAGGACCACTCCTTATCAGCTGTCCATGACTGCTTATTCAAAATATTTGCACATACCCTCCATACTCAGTATACACATGACAGCGAAATAAAATCTTAAACTAACCTGTTACCAAGATTTATAATGTGTAGGTATAACAAAAAGTTCTCGGAAGAACTAATCGCATACTTTCCTTTAATACAACACAAGACCGCACAGAAAATGATGCCTCCAACAATTCTTTGTTGCTGTGGAAACATCTTTACTGAGTTGTTACTTAGCAACAACAGGGAGATACACAGACCCTCAGATTCTCCTTTGATAGGGCACGGCCACCACATAAAATGATACATCCAAAATTCTTCTGTTGTTGCATGCATTTGTTGTCAAAGCAATGTGTTTACTGTGCTGTTGCCTAGTACAGAAATGACAGACATGCTTCACCAAGCCTTTGCCTACCAGCAATGGGAGGGTTACACATAAAGACAGACTGATGGGAAAGATTTATGAAGTATGCAGATGAGAGGGGCTCAGTTGCCATGATATATGTCGTACTATACCAATTTTCATACCGATTGGTTCAGGTATTCAAATGTTGATGGTGGGATACAGACAGACAGGATGGCTACTGCAAAAGCCTACTTCAGAAAGCAAGCTAAAAATACAAGAAATATATTTCAGAGCTGGTAAATGTCATAACTATGTCAAAATTGTGGAGGAAAAATGGCATAAGGAACCAGTGATGAAGGTGAAAATATATACTGGAATGTATAGCAGTAAGACACAGGAAGCGAAGTACACTAACACCACTCTAAGATACAACAGCAAAGAAACTAAAAACTGAAAAGAAAGACAAAAACATAGTGCAACATCCTGTCTACATTCTATTTACACACTATAGTTAATTCATGACAACATTAACCTTCAATTATTGAAGTGAATAAATGCTCAATGTATACTGTGTGAATTATACAGCTGATATTGCATTAAGAGTAATTTGTACTCTCTGAACTTTTGTGTTAACACCTTCTGATATACTGTAAGAAGGATTTTTTTTTTTGTATTTGAACAAATTAATAAACTGCAGAGTTAAATGCCAAATCAATGCATGAACAGGTTAGACAGAATAAATATGGTGAATGTAATTGTCTCAAAAAGCTTCATCACAGATATTTTACTGGTTCCTGTGAAAATCTTATATTCATCATACATACCCAAACGTAAATACATTGCATCAAATTACATAAAACAACACACTGGACACAAACGCAACATTGTTACTAGTGTGCACTTTGTACATCAAAGGCATAAAGGACTNGGGGGGGGGGTAGAAAATGTTCTTGCACTTACATTTAGCTGTTTATGGTATTTTTACTGATCGACCTAGAGTATTTTGACCAGAACAACTTTAAAAAATAATTTTTTATATTATTCCTTGATGCATTTCTACGTCTTTTTTTCCTAAAAATCCAGGACAGCCATGTCCCCCCCCACGCATCATGCACTTGTGAGATCAAACATAAATAGCGTATATGTGTTAGGATCCAATTACAACTAAATGCAATTGTACGGGACATAATTGTAGTCTCTGCTGAAAGGGAAACGTACATAATAAGCCACATGGATGTCCAATGCAAGTATACCCTTTATGGACAAAAGCTTTGAAAAGCCTAGCTCCCATTTACTAACATACCTCATTTAGTTTACTTATCTATAAAAACTGGAATAAACTTTTGGCGAAACACAAGTGGTGTGCCGCCTCTGTGATAGGTCTGACGTTTACAACATTCTACTCTCTGTATTAATCGCAAAATATAACATAATTGCTAATAATCGGAAAATTCAGACACTTTCTAGACGATGGAAAAAAAGAAAA
Organism: Cryptotermes secundus; assembly: GCF_002891405.2. Lineage (NCBI taxonomy): Eukaryota > Metazoa > Arthropoda > Insecta > Blattodea > Kalotermitidae > Cryptotermes > Cryptotermes secundus. The sequence continues at coordinate 582,472 of NW_019733845.1, read as the reverse complement.
CATATATTCACGCCCACTACTATAAACATAAAATACAAAATATGTTTTCACTTCTAGGTTTGACCTGAAACTAAGTACTGAGGATCGATAAGACTATAATAATTGCTGAAATTTACCTGTGGAAATAGCACTCATGATTATAAAGCGATGGGGAAAAAAATCAACTCAAAATCAAAGCGCACGAAACGAGACTAACTGGACATCGAAACACGACTGACGTGTAGTCATCAAAGATTGTAATATTATTAGATAAACAAGCCTAACTTAGCTAAACTGACGAAATCGTCTCGTATATACTGCACTCTTACGGGGTCTCTCAGAACCAGCCCTTGGAAACTAATTGCCCTCAATGCTATTGGCGGATATCATAGCCACCGTGACGTCATGCAAGCATCACTGCTGCCGCAGTGCCCGGAGGCAACTCTATTGATGCAAAATGGCTGCCACCAGTACCGAGGGCACTGTCGGTATGAGGGTATGCTATCATAACACCATCCCTTGCCCGGTCGGTAAGAAAGTATGCTATCATACCACCAGCCTGTGTGTACTGCTCCCTCCCAATGGATCACTAGTTCACATAAACAGCTAAAAATAATTTGCAACCCTGGCCTCTTGTATTGCAGAGGTTCTTACTCCATTGTGTATTTTTTGTTTTCAAACTGAGTTTAATACCACTTCACTCAAAACCATTTGGAGGGGTATGAGATAATGATATTAAACTCATTTCGAAAACGGAAAACACACCATGGAGTAAGAACCTCTGCAGTACAAGAGATCAGGTTGCAACATTATTTACCGTGAGAAAGTTCCTCACCAGTGCCTGTAAAATATGAACATTTCTTTTATGTCAATTCAACACCACCTTACCGAAATGCAATGGACATTTGAACTATAACATACATAGAATTTGTCACTGTATACTAGTCTTTACTTCAGTTTACTGTATAATTAATATATGTTATACAAAACTCATTAATGACATTGTGCTTTAAATATTGAATTTTTAATTAATATACTTGTATAAAACTGTACAAATTGTATAAGGTTTGCCATTACTTTTACTTACTTACTTACTTACTCATGGAGCTGAGCCCTTCTGGAGGAGCTGCCAATTCTGCAGGTACTCAAGAATTTCCCAGTGTTTTATGGAACCCGAACGTTCATTACCGTGTTCAAAAGAGCCCTCTACTGGTCCTTATCCTGAGTCAGATCTATCCAATTCATACCATCCCATCCTATCTCTCTAAGATCCATTCTAATATTGTCCACCCACCTATGCCTTGGTCTTCCTTGTGGTCTCTTTCCTTCTGGCTTTCCCACCAATAGCCTATACGCATTTGTCTCCCCATTACTTTTACTACTAAAATTAACTTATTTATTATATTGTATATGTTTATCAGTATTTTATTACAAATGTGTATGCTATTGGATAACAACTGTAATTCTTAGTTGTGACTGTAACTAGGACGATCTCCACATCTGCATGAGAATGTATTCTCGACAGGATTTATGGAAGGTGAATAAATGAAATGAATACTTGTGTTTGGGAAAGCTGATGACGGGTAAACTTGAAGGAAAATTCTGCTTCCATCAAGAGACACTTGTATTTCACTTCATAATTTTGCTTACAACTTACACTTGAAAGCTATACAGAACATAGCTTTTCAGTTACATTAATATGTTATAAATCATGTAAAAGTAAAGTAAAGTTATCCCTGTAACAGGCCTTGAAGGCCCATAGAGTTGTGAGACGTTAAGGGTCCCACATTACCTTGACAATCGGCTCAAAGATGGCGGTAAGATTGTCAGCCTTATACGCCGGCCGCGCTTCACTCCCAAGGAAAATTATTATTCCTGGTACTCATGTATAGGGAGCAATAATACTGAGGTTTCCATTTGTTATTAATTTCAGTAGTATAAATATAAATATATATATATATGTTCACAATGGTTTTCATGTATTATTAACAGGTGAGAGCGTCGCTTGTCAATCAACATAATTTATTCGATTTAGCTGGAACCCCCCCCCAAGATGGAACCTCAAAAACGTGCCCAATATTCAAAACTTCTCGATTCAGAAGAACTGGAGGAAGTGTTGATGGAAGAGGAATCTGATGAAGAGTTAGAAAAACTATGACTTCACTGAACCTCGTGAAAATATATCATCAGCATCAGGTAATGAGGAAGACAGCCTTGTGGATAAATCTGACAGGACGGTAAACAGTTATGGAATTGCTCAGAGGACATGGAAATGGGCAAAGAAATTGTTTTTCCACTGTCTAGATACAAGGGGCATGCGGTAGCGTAGTTGGTTGAGGCACTATGCTACAAGCCGGAAGGTTGTGGGATTGAATCCCGATGAGGTCACTGAATTTTTTTCAATGTACCTAATCCTTCCAGCTGCACTATGGCCCTGGGGTCGACTCAGAATCTAACAGAAATTAGTACCAGGAATATTCTTCGAATGTTCTTGGGAGTAAAGGGCAGATAGCACGTAAGACTGACAATCTTACCGCCATCTATGAGCCAGTTGTCTAGAAAATGTGGGAACCTTAACATCCCACAACCCTATGTGCCTCCATGGCCTGTTACAGGGATACCTTTACTTCTTTTTTACCTTCTAGATATGACCATTCTCAATGCCTATGTATTACACAAGTCATGTGGTGGAAAAATGACACATAACACATTCCGCGAAATCCTAGTGCGGGATTTGAGTCTTCAATCGCACTAGGCGAATATCAAGGTCAGTAGCATTTCTCAGGGGAGGCTAAGTTCATCTGGGGCCCAACCAAGTCGACTGGAGGTGAAACATTCACAACACTGGCCAACCAAAGGGAAACAAAGACGTCGTGTGCATTCACTAAATAAGAAAAGCAGGAGGACCCTTTTGTATTGTAAAAAATGTGATGTTGGGCTGTGTCGTGGACTACTTCGAGATGTGGCACACGCACATCAGAGTGTGAGGTATCGTAAACTGTGAAGTGTCGCGGTCCAAACTTGCATACAGTCTGATTAAAATATTATTGTATACAGTATTTACAAAATCACTATGTCTCAAGATTGAAGAAAAAACTATGGGCAAGTCCTTTGGAATTTCATAAGATAGTTCATATTTCTATGTTGCAAAATATGTAGTTTTTTTCTGAAAGTCTGCAATGGCCATTTAAATTCTGGCCGCAGAGGGCTGCTGGCAATTTAAAGGTCCGTACATTAAAGGTTAATGAATTAAATATCAGTTGCGATCTTATTAAAACCAGACTATTTTTCAAAGCCTGCTTATATAGATTACAAAAATCATGCATACAGAAGTAACTTGGGTATAAAGTCTCTCTCACATCTTTTCAGTATAAACTTAGGATTACAGCACTTTAATATTTGTTGTTAATTTCCAATGAACACACACTATACTATTCCTTATTTTAAGATTATGGCTTGCAGGTTTAACATTTGTACAATACAATAACTCAGAGGAGTTACCAGTATCATGAAGCAGCAGGTGCATTGTTAGCATTGCGATGGTGGCAACGAAGCAGCCACTGGGCATTGGGATTCTCCTTGTACACAGCCAACAAAATGGCACTGTGTTCTATTTGACGTTGGCCTGCAAGACAGAGAGAGAGAGAGACAGATGACAATACATACAGCAGTGTGCAAACAATGTCTACAAGGAGACAGAAGGCGAAGAAAAACAGATCTCTTTGACAAAAATATTTCCTCTGCAAGCAATGTAAAATTCACCCTGTAACAAAGGACAAATAGTAGCAATTCTCCATATAGTTAACTACTTAATGATTGCCTCACCAATCAACAGAGCCACATTTGTCAGTTAACTAATATCTAACTCAGTGGTTCCCAAAGTGGGCTGTACTGCCACCTGGGAGGCAGCAGGCTTATCTAGGGAGGCTCTAAGAGGCAAGGTGCCACTGGAGGTGGGTCCCTTTGAGCATGCTGTTCACTTACATCTTAAGTGACTTTAAACCAGACACTGGGAAACTGGTATCACTTCATCAAGCTCATCCATTGCATTGATAATTTACTAACAGTGAAATAACTACTAAATGCGGTATCTAATTTTACTGTTATCATCTTCCTTAGTGTATTGTGCAAACTGATATTGTGAAGAATGATTTTTATAGGGTAGGGCAGGGGGTACAAGGGATGAGTTTATGGAACTAAGCAGGCGGTAACCTGAAAAGGTTTAGGAACCACTGATCTAAGTGATACAGATCATCACTGACAGTTATTCACCTGAAGATGTAATTCCCTGTTATGGTTTATCACCATCATTACAAAAGCCTAAAACAGGTCCATATCATAAAACACATCAAGAGAATTCACATTTTTAAAATGTATTTCTTTAAGATCCTCTTTACTATTACCCTTTCATTTAGTCCTAGATCTCAAAGGTTATTGTCTAATAGGTCTGCTGCATTGCAAATGATGCAGTCTATTACCGTAATGTGGGCACTTATGAAGTGCACCCCACTTATACAGACTGCAGCAGACCATGGAAAACTTGTATAGAAACATGCCATCATGCTTTAAAATTAATAAATTACAAAAAAATTCCTACAAATTCTTACACAATAAATAATGACAGAAATGCCAACTCCATGTCCTCTTAAATACTCCTGTCATCTGTAAAACATTTTGACTTACCAATATTTCCACCAACCTCATACAAATAATGTGTTTGTAAGGAGAGCTCTGGGCAGCTTGTAGCAAGAATGCAACTGAGGTTACCATTTGGTGCAAGCTCAGCCAGGGCACGTGATTTCATGTCATGATATGGACGCCGTGACACTTTAAATCCCACTGATGCAAGCATCTCACACCTTTTACTGGCCTCCTCCATGATTCTAGTATAGAATTCAGAACATCTTATCAATACCAAACTAAAATGCCAATGTACAACAAAGCCTCTTAATGTCAAGGAGCCAGGTGGGCTTCGAAAAGTTTATAATGAATCAGCTGGTCAAGAAACTTACTGTTTTTACAGAATATACATCCTAAAACTGTACCGCAGCTGGATCCAGTCCAAACCTTCACACTCTCTCTCTTCGAGATCCATTTCAATACTTACCTCCTACCCATGCCTATGTCTCCCAAATGAATTCATCCCTTAAGGTTCTCGACCAAAATTTTGTATGCATGCCCTACTTTAAACTAAGGAGTTTACAAAGAAAGGCTAAACAACACTACTAAGAACCACCGGGATTCATGATCTTATCATCTGATGGCCTTTACTACAGGCCAGTGTTTTAAGCAGACAGTTCTGCAATTTTAGCCTGTATAAAGGAGTATGTAGGGAGATCCTATACAGATGAACCCATTATTATATGTTCAGATAGTGACACAGCTTTGCAGGCACTTCTGGCATTGAGGGTGCTTGTCTGGGAATATTGACAGGCAAGGTACGCAATACCTAATCAGAATAAAGTTATGTGATCACAGTGGGATTCAGGGTAATGAGCATTCAGATGCCTTGGCCAGAGAGGAATTGAGCAGTCCATTTCTCAGTCCTGAACCAGCAAATCCAGTCTCATCATGTGCTACTAGGCTTTAGGTTAATGACTGAAGGAGAAGCACTCTGAACACTGGGCTGCCAGTCTGAGTATGAACCAGTCTAAGCTCTTCACTGAAAGGCCTTCAGGACAACTGTCCAGGGACCTATTGGACTTGAACAGGAAATAATGTAGGCTGGTAACAGTGTTGATGATTGGTCATTGTACACTGTGGCAGCACCTACAAATTATGGGTTTCTCAGAAAATGTCACATACAAGAAATGTGGCCAGGAACAGAAATTCTTGTATCATATACAGGGAGGTCACCTGAGATCCTCCAAAAAGTCTTTCAGTCACTCAGAATACAGGCTACTCACATTATTTTATACTACATGTGTTCATACATGTGGCATAGCTGACAAGCTTGTACACAATACAGAGTCTTTTTGGCACATCTTTGAACAACTATTTGAGATGAAAGCTTATGTGTTTGTCAACTGTAAACACCCAAGCCCCTGTTACTGTATTCAGTGTTTAGTCACATTACTTCTGCTGTCAAAATATCATATGACAGTTGCACATTGAGACAAATATTCATACATGATACCCATGTGAATGGGGAAGGGAAAACAGATGGATTAGTCATACAATTGAAGAGTATTATCTTCTGGGACATAACGCCATGTATTCTGTTCAAAGCCAATTGACATTCCAGAAGAACATATTGCCTCCATCTTCAGGGTTGCTTGCCACTTGCTTTCATGCTGATTTCTTGCTCTGCTTATTCTTCGACTCTGGTTGACTTTCAATGAACTGCACATATCGCTATATCCCAGAAGCTAGTACTGTCCATAACCATCACTGTCAGAACCTCAAGTCCTACAGCCACACAATTGTATATACTGTGATTATTTGGGGTGGGGGAATAGAAATGCTGAATGTTCACTGGAAAGAAATTGGATGAAATCAGTGCTAGTCTTGAAAATTCTTCTTGAAAATCACTAGAAGCTTTGTAAGGTGACAGTTGTCTAAAGCGTCATTTTCAAGTTTAAAGTTTCCTCTGTTTCAAAGAAGGAGCTCCAACATGTGAATGTGAACATTTCAGAGATGCAAGTGTTGCCTGCACAGAAACATGAACACTTTCATCATCTGCTGTGATGGGAGTGTCTGTGTGTGTGAATTGCAGCTGTTCAAAGATTTACTGTACTGATGCTGAGAGAAACTGTAATTTGTATAGGCTACTGACCTGTCAGCTATGGCTGGAATCTGAATACACAAAGTGCACAAAGAGAGAGGCTCTCAGGCAATCTCCCTGTACATTCTTAATGCCCAGATAGTCCTTTTCACACTCGTTGCCATGAGAATGTCAAATATCAAATAATATTCAAAGCCCTTTCTTAACACTCCAGTCTGCATGGTAACTAGAGGATAGTGGGTCTGAAGCTCTCACAGTAGTGATTATGAAGAGCATGCAGTCCACTGAAAGCATAATGATGCTTAGGAGAAACATGTCACCTCTATCTCCGAGGACCCTGAAGATGATGACATTTTCCTCCAACACGGTGGCTAACTTCCAACAGACTACATCATGTTATATCCTACAAGAACGAAATCTTCAAAAAATTAATTATTTGAGTGACATTCACTTTCATGAACCACTGCTTTATTGTACTTTAAAGTAGTTCAGACACAAAATGTTAAACTTGTAGTAGCTTGCAAAACTTGTCTGAACACTCCTGAATATAGAATTCTATGGAAACATGTAGCTGAAAATGGGCATTGTGATGAAAGTGATTAAAATGTTGAAAGAGTTATATCAGATTGATTTAATTTAACTGATTTTCATGTAAAAGAAACAAATATTTTAGAAATACTGATATTTGGACCTTCTGTGTCAACTGTGGTGTTGGTCAGCATATAAATTTAAATTTCAAATAATTTGAAGAGCCTAAATGTCACTAAAAACAACACAGCATAAAAGGTGGTAGTCCCATCAAGAGTCAAACTGGGTCCTCTTGAATGCATATAAAAAAGCACGTTCAGTGTGACAGGAGTAACTCCAACAGGCAAATATAACTTACCTTAAAACAACATCACCGGCTGTGGTATTTTCTGATAAACGTACTGGAACATCCACTAACTGAAACTGTGGAGCATTTACTCGTACAATACCATCTTGAAAATCGACTTCATTATTGATCTTACGAGTAATTGGCTCACGGGCAGCACCTCTTCGTCCAAGCAATCTTTTCATAGGTTTGCTATTCTCCTTTGTACCTCTACAAAAGAAATTAAAAAATAGCATTCACAAGAAAAGACTCTTGCTGCAGTGACATGGATATGTAAAAGGGATGAGAGCAAACACAGATGTCCAGATTATTCAAGTTACTGAATGTTAAAACAAATTCACAGTTATAAAAAGTGACAGAAATGATAATTACTGCACATACAAATATGCAACCTATTGAAGAGACGCACAAAAGATACAAATCCTGATTACCTTCCAAATACAATTTTGTTCTCTTGGTTCAGGGGTGTTAAATCAATCAGGTGCAAATCTTTGGAAAAAAAATTAACAGCAAAGATTCTGGACACAGATAATTTTCAGACCATGGCAGTGAAATAAATGACCTCTGTCTCCCTAAAGAGAAAAGCAATTTGAATTGTCACATTATAAAATCTATATCAGGGGACAGAAAGATTCTGGGTAGTGGAGAAGAAACAAAGATCCCAAGATCCTGACTGGTAAGAACAGCTAGTTTAATATTCATAACAATGAGAACGATGATGACAATCATAAGAAATACACACTCAAGAATTAGAAATGGAGAGAGTGCTTTCTACTTTGACAGTGTTCTGGATGCTTGTGTATGAAAAGTCAGAGTAAAGTTCCAAAAATAAAGCAAATAAGTTAATGTTGACAACAATAATAGCAATGATGACAATGGTAACAATCATCACAGTGGTGATAATAATCTTACAAATAATACACATACTAAATTTGTTTATTTAACAGCACCATCAGTAATTCTTATTCTGCCAAGAATTGGAAAGGATATTGAAAATTGTGGTCATAGCCTAATTTGAGGGACTATTCCAGCATTTGCCTGGAGTGACTGAGGAATATCATGTAACACCTCAATCAGGATGGTCAGTGTCCCACCTGACATTCAAGTGGAGTACCTCTTGAATTTCAGTCAAAAGTGCTACCTTGTTCATTATGCAAATAAAATGCAACTTCAATTGCGCATGAATCTACTGTATTTTTAGCCATATTTTCAAACACAGAGGGCAATATCTGTCACAGAGTAACTACATCTTTCCTACTCTAGTGCTGCCATTCTTGTTTTGCATTGTTATGAACTGCTGACAACTTAGCTGTAAAATTAATATATATATTGTAACGTGTTTGCTCGTTACTGAAGACGCCGTAGAGATGGTTAATTGGGTTTATTTAACAATCTACAACTAACGGCTACAATTAATTATCACACAGTTGCGGGGTTTCACACTTTATAACCCTAATCGCATTAATCTGTCGACACTGTTGCGGGGTTTCACGACTTATAACCCTATGCGCAAATCAGTTCACTCTGTCTTCAGTAGTCTACACGTTGACAGTAGGGGAGCTTTGTATCACTGTATCACACGCTCCCAATTACACAAT